>NW_024412440.1:5095617-5398566 GCF_014898765.1 Herpailurus yagouaroundi | reverse complement strand
AGCAGGGGAGGGGCAGAGAGAGAGGGAGAGAGAGAGAGAATTCCAAGCAGGCTCCACCCTGTCAGCACAGAGCCCGGCATAGGGCTCAAATCCACAAATGGTGAGATCATGACTTGAGACAAAATCAAGAGTTGGATGCTTAACGAACTGAGCCATCCAGGTATGCCCTCAAAATGCATTTTTTAAGGTTTTATTAACGGGGTACCTGGGTGGCTCAGCTGGTTAAGCGTCCAACTCTTGATTTTGGCTCAGGTCTATCATCTCAAGGTTTGTGGGATTGAGCCCCGCTCTTCCCAGGAGATTATTACCTTTGTCAATTTGATGGTTTTCTATTGAGGCATAAAAAGTATCATCTTGGGCTTTATTAAGAGAATGTTATTTACATATACCAATTTAGCTCTGTGATTTTGGTAACAAAAAGGTATTTTGGGGCTTTTCTTTAACAGAATTTTGTGTTGGTTAAATAATTGATTACAAAGAAAATGAATTGCTAAACTTCAACTATAATTTTACAGTTGAATTCATGATCTCTGAAGCAGTACCATGGCATGAACCTAAAGAACATTAGGGGAACTTGGCTCCCCTGCACAATGTTTGGTGCAGACCTATCTTTGAATTAAAAACTATTTCTCCGATCCTTTTGGTCAGCAATTTGATTTAAAGAAGCTTCTTCTAAATGTAAATAAAAAGGACTCCAAATAACAAAATGAACAAAAATAGAAACAGGTTCAGTAAAAAGCTAGATTTGCCCTGTAAAATCATTAGGCTCTGAGCATAGCAAAATAGTATTTCTTAGATATTGCTAAGGCAGAGCTTTTTGGTTTGTTTCTTCTTTTCTTTTTTAAAAACTTATACATAAAGTGTTTACTTTTTCTGAATGTTCAGTATATAAATGCAATTAGCCTCCTTCCATATAGTAACATGTGTGTGGAGCTGTTTGGACTCATTCTTTAAATAAAGATTTAGAGTATCCAAACTATGAATCAAGCAAAAATGCACCCACAGAGTTGGTAAAATGTTATGCTTAAAAAAAAATCGACATTTGGAAAAAAACAGGAGTTGTTCTTATATGATATATACACTAATTAAAAATAACTTTGGAGGCATCTGGGTGGTTCAGTCAAGATGGGCAAGCATCTGACTCTTGATTTTGGCTCAGTTCATGATCTCATGGTCCTGAGATCCAGCCCCGGGTTGGGCTGTGCTGGGTGTGAAGCATGCTTAATATTCTCTCTCTCCCTCTCTCTTCATCGCTCTTCCACTCACTCTGTCTCCCCCCCCAAAAAAAAACAAAATAAAAAACAATAACTTTGTATCATATTGTATGCTACACAAACTATAGAAAGCATGTCTTAAAATTGAAATTTCAAAAACTTGGAATAAGTAAAAACATGTATGAAAATAGAAAGAAGTTTATGCTTAAATAAAGGCTTTGACATAGCGTTAGCTCAATAAAAATTGGAATGTAAATTAAGCGTAATAAAAAGTTATTAAGCATCTTTATATTTTATTACTCTACCTTAATTTGGGTGTGATTCTTATAATAGCAATATTCTATCACCATAAATATTTACTTCTACCTGTTTTTAAATTTGGATCCATCATTATTACTCAAAAGCCAGGCATATACTGCATCTCCAGTGTTTTGAAAACACCAGCTAGATGTTGATTGAACAATATATATGGGTGAGTGATATCAACTAATTATCTAAAGTTCTGATGAGATCTTAAATTCTCAGCTGAATGTATTTAATAATCACTAACAAATAATAATCACTAACATATAATTTGTGAGGCACATCTTATCTGTTAGGTACTGGAACATATGATTACTGTTAAGCTCTAAAAATACCTGAAATTATTATTGTTACCAGCATTTTGTTGACACAGAGTGTTCACTAGCCTGCCACACTACACCTTTTTAGTACAGACAGTCCCTGACTTACAGTCATTCTATCACGATTTTTTGACTTTACAATCATGTCAAAGTGATATACATCCTATAGGAACTGTACTTGGAATTTTGAATTTTGATCTTTGCCCAGGCTGGTGATGTGCTGTCCAATCCTCTCTCATGATGCTGGGCACTGGTCGCAGCTGGCTGTCAGCCACGGGATCATGAGAGTAAACATTTGATATGCTTAACAACCATTCTGTACCCATATAAGAATTCTGTTTTGGGGCGCCTGGGTGGCGCAGTCGGTTAAGCGTCCGACTTCAGCCAGGTCACTGATCTCGCGGTCCGTGAGTTCGAGCCCCGCGTCGGGCTCTGGGCTGATGGCTCAGAGCCTGGAGCCTGTTTCCGATTCTGTGTCTCCCTCTCTCTCTGCCCCTCCCCCGTTCATGCTCTGTCTCTCTCTGTCCCAAAAATAAATAAACGTTGAAAAAAAAATTAAAAAAAAAAAAGAATTCTGTTTTTTGTTTGTTTGTTTGTTTTACTTTCAGTACAGTATTCAATAAATTACAGCGATATTCAACACTTTATTATTAAATGGGCTTTTGTTAGATGATTTGGCCCAAATATAGGCTAATGTAGGTGTTCTGAGCATGTTTAAGGTAGGTTAGGCCAACCTATAATGTTTGGTGCGTTAGATGTATTGAAATATTTTTGACTTACTATATTGTTCACTTACAATGGGTTTATTGGGATGTAACCCTAATATTAGTCAAGGGACATGTATATACATTCTAGCCAACCTGATATAGAGTCCATTTTTGCCACTTTACTGTTAATTCCTTCTATTTTTACCAAAACTTTCTGTGTAGGATCAAAACTGTTTTGATAGTATAAGGCAGGCGCAGCTGAGATAGTTTCTGAAGACTGCTTACTTGGCTACTATGAAAATTTCCTCTGCTATTTAACAATAACATTTCCTTCCTTCCAGGTAGCAATGTTAGCTTGTAGAAGAGGTGAGACAATGTGACATGCAGACACTTGACATATATTATCAAATATAACAGCATTGATTACAAGACACATCAATTTCAAAGATTTTTTAAGTGGGAAAATGTGTGTCTAGAATTGATTAAATAAAGCATTATCTATATTCACTTTCACTAAATTAAGTGAAAAGTCCTTTATGTTCCATACCAAGCAAATTTGTATTGAAGACATTTTTTTAAATATTCTTTCTTCCATATTTTTTTTTATCTACTGTACAAACCCCTATCCTTTTTCTCAGTAAAAAGATTCTGGTTAGGGCACTATGTTACTATTTAAGCTTAGAAATGAGGAAGCTTGGAATATGGTGATGGTGAATATATAGAGAGAGGAAATAGTTTGACATTATTTATGAAGTGTTATTGATAGAAATTGATTATGGATAAGATATATCTTTAATTACTTCATAGATGAAGGGGATCATGTCTTTCCATGTTATCCTGATTGAGAGAAAAGAAGTAGCCATCTGTTTCCATATATTTTATACAGAAACACGCAAATGCTATTGATTTTTATTTGATAATTTCTTTATCTCTGATACCTAAAGTAGGTTATAACGAATGAATTTTGGAAGATCGTTTATACTTACATTTGCTGTGTTTGCTTTTTTTCATGTAAGTGTGTCTAATAATGACTAAATTTAATCCTGTATTGTCCTTCCTCTCCTGGAAGCCTAGGGAGATCTCTCTATTCCTAAACCAAACTGTAATTGTTAGGTCTTCTTGTTTTGTTTTTGTTGTTATAATCAGTAAGAATCCCTGATAAAGGCATTTGATGTTTTCCATTAAGTTCTTTACAATATATTTTTGACTAATACAAATAAAAGAGAAATCGATTTTTTATTATTGGTAGCTATTACGTTTTTAGAGAATCAAAAACAGAAGTGTAGAAGGAATTTGTATAAAGCAGGGCTATGGCTTTTTAAAATAAAATATACACCAGTAAAAGACAAAAGCTCCATATAATGTGTGATTGTATGAAACTTGACAAATGGCAAACTTAATACATAAAGGGAAAATAAAAGTAATATTATATGGGATTTTGTTATGTTTAACTTTCCACTTTCTCTGCCTATTTTAATCATCATGTTTCTCTTACTGTTGTTTGTTTGTTTGTTTGTTTGTTTTAAAAACTTATTTGTATCACATTTCATGTTTTGCTTTTCTAGAGAAAAGGCAATGAATAATAACAAGATAAATAAAAGTATTCTCCATGAACAATTCTTACACTAATATCTCAAAGATTTCAGCTTTTAATATCTCACAAGTATTTACTACTTAAAATGAATTGCATGCTTATATGTTAGTCTCATATCTTCTTTGGGGAAAAAAATATATCCCAAAGCTATGAACCACATTTCCATAATTATACTAATGAAGTTGAGTTTCCTAATGCATTCAATCATAAAATCAGTTCCTGACTACTTGCTGCCTTCACATGAGAAAGTGATTTTCATAGCTACAAGGCAATTCAGACAAAAATAAAAAAAAAACATATTATAGGGGCTGGCCAAAATTTAAATTGAATATGAAACTTCCTAATTTTCTGTATTTCCCACTGGTCTCTAGGAAATCCCTGTTCATATACAATATTGAAAGAGCACAAAAGGAAAAGTTGGGGATTCTGTGCACTAGAACAAATTATAGAAAAGGAGATGACTTTTTCTCTTTTCCCATACAGTGTGACAAACGTTAATTTTGTGTTTATATTCAGCATAATTTTTTGCCATGCTATTTTATTTTTGCAACAATGCAAGTTAAATTTAGGTCACACTGCCACAGTAAGAAACACCATATGAAAAACAGATGTCAAGAGGAACAGGTGTCAAACGTCCTATTAGGGACCCAGGGCCTCATATATAACATGACTATGCGGGCGGGGGCTCACAGGATAGTTCATCAATGACAAGCAGAAGCAAGACTTCAACATGTACTCTTCTTTCCACATGTATTGAGCACCTCACTCAAGCCAAGAACTGAGCTCAATCAGGTGAATAAAAATCAATTAACATGTTATCTCTGCCTCAAGGTGCTTATAATCTACCAGAACTTGAAAATCCTCCAGATCTAGATAAGCATGAAGGCTCCAGAATTTTGGAAATAAGTAATTTAGCAAAGCAGCAGTAATGAGAAACAATTGTGACCTTTTCTCTCAAAGCAAAAGTATTTTTGTCTCTGCATGTTTTGCTATCTGCTAATATGGCCTTCCTAAAAAATCACAGAAGTTCCCTGAAACAAAGGAGGTCAGAAGTCTGTAGTGAATTCTGAGGCTGATTGAAAAAGGAGCAAAGATGTTGGAGGAGCCTCTGAAATGTAGTTATAGATCTATTTAAAAATTTTTGAGTGTCTCTAAGAAATTAAGAAGAAAAGAAAAAATATAATAATTTTAACCTAGTTGAATATCATCATACAATAACACCATTATAATGTTTCACATCAGTGGTCCACGCAAATCAATGGCAATTATGAAAATAACGAATAAGGAAAAAGTAGTGAAGAAGAGTGGAAATGTTATGCTTTTTTGTGCAACCTGAAACTTTATCTTGTATAGTGGGGAACTTCACACAGTGGAGAAAGATGGATTTGGAATTTTGGCATGAACTTTTGAGCCTCAGTTTCTTCATTATGATATGTGAGTAGTGATACATGACTCATGGGGTGTGTTGTGAAATTTTAGTGAGTTAATGGGTATCAGTGATTTCTTAGCCATAGTCCTGATGTCTATAATTGCTAATAGAAGACCTAGGCCTAGAGAGATAGGAGGGGAAACATAGTTTTTCACGGGACCTGGACCATACCGCCTCTATTACTCTTCTATTGCTGTTGTAACAGTTGACGAAAAGGTTAGTGGTTAAAATAATATGAATCTATTATCTTATATTTCTCAAGGTCAGAAGTCTAGAAATGAGTTACTAGACTAAAATCAAGATGTGTTCCTTTTCCAGGGTTCTAGGGAAGAACTGTTCTCCTTTCCATTCCCAGCTTCTAGAGACTGCTCACATTCCTTGGCTCATGGTCTCCATGTTCATAGCTGGCAAAATGGGACTGAGTCTTTCTCACACTTCCATCTCCCCAACTGTCTCTCTTCGAAGCACTCTTCTCATCCACTTGTAAGGATGATGACCCTACCCAGGTAATACATAACAGTCTTCCTATATTTATTTTATTAATATTTTTCAAAGTTTATTTACTGATTTGGGTTGTCTAGGTGGCTCAGTTGGTTAAGTGTCTGACTCCTGGTTTCGGCTCAGGTAATGATCTCCCCATTTCAGGAGTTCAAGCCCCACATCAGGCTCTGCACTGGCAGCATGGAGCCTCCTTGGGATTCTCTCTCTCCTTCTCTCTCTCTGCCCCCTCCTCAACTCATGCTGTCTCTGTCTCTCAAAATAAATAAATAAACCAAAATAAAATAAAAAAAGTTTGTTTATTTATTTATTTATTTATTTATTTATTGACCATAAGTAGGGGAGGGACAGAGAGAGGGGGAGAGAGAGAATCCAAAGCAAGCTCCCTACTGTCGGCACAGAGCCCCATTATTCTGCCCCATTATTCTGCCCAGTGGCTCTGTGATTGGACCTATAACATTGGACCTATATTGGTAATATAGCTGAGAGGGGCTCCCAAGTTCCTTCTGAACTAGGACTGAGAATCAGGAAGTAGGAAGGCACAGAATGATACACAGTGAGGATAGAGAACTAAAAATCGATTTGGACATGAATTAAATCA
The DNA here is from genome assembly GCF_014898765.1 of Herpailurus yagouaroundi. NCBI lineage: Eukaryota > Metazoa > Chordata > Mammalia > Carnivora > Felidae > Herpailurus > Herpailurus yagouaroundi. The sequence continues at coordinate 5,391,900 of NW_024412440.1, read as the reverse complement.
TACATAAACAAATATAATATTAATAACCCTGCCAAACACAAAAGCTTTTAAACACAAATAACCCCTCTAGGGGCCCCTCTGGGTGGCTCAGTTAGTTGGTTAAGTGTCCAACTTTGGCTCAGGGCATGATCTCAGGGTTCATGAGTTCAGGGCCCATGTAGGGCTCTGTACTGACAGACTCAGAGCCTGGAACCTGCTTTGGATTCTGTCTGTCTGTCTCTCTCTCTCTCTCTCTCTCTCTCTCTCTCTCTCTTTCTGCCCCTCCCCTGCTCATGCTATGTCTCTTTCTCTTTCAAAAATAAATAAAAACATTTGAAAAAATTTTAAAAACCACAAATAACCCTTCTAACATTAAAATAAATTTGTTCCTAAGAAAATCAGTAAAATAGTGATTAATACATGAAGTCCCATTAATTTATATAGAAGTTAGATAAAGATTTAAAATACAGTATATTAAGGATTTTCAAGTAGACACATGTGACACAATATCTATTCACTATAATTAGACATTATAGTAACAAAAACTAAAATAGGCAGAAATGAAACAAAAGCAAATTGATAGATAAAAGATTCAATAAATTTTGGAAATAAGAATCACAGAAATCAAAATTTAAAATAACAGGTTTCAAAAGATGGAATCAACTCAAAGATAGCATAGTCAAAGAAAAAAGTAGTGATTGAGAAGGTGATGCTGATACATTCTCCCAGAATGCAATGCAGAGACACAAAACAACAAAATACTAGAAAATGATCACTAATTAGTACAGAAGGTAGATATGGCACATCCCCTACCATGAACTACTTTCAATATTTTTTTTTTTGTTTTTGATTCTCTGCAGTTTGTTTAAAATATACCTAGATGTGGGTTTATTTGGTATTTATCTTTCTTTTTGTGCTCTGATCTCCTGGATGTGTGGTTTGTTTTAGTCATTAATTCTGACAAGTTTTCAGCCATTATACTTCAAATATTTCTTCTGTTCTATTTTTCTTTCATCTCCTTCTGGTATTTCTATTATGCATATGACACTTTTGATATTTTCTCTTGATTTGAATATTCTTTTTTTTCTCTCCATTTTTGCATTTTAGTTTGGAAGATTTGTACTGACCTATCTTCAAGTTTGCTGATTATTTTACTGGCCATGTTGAATTTATAAATGAGCTTGACAAAGACATTCTTTATTTTTGCTGGGATGCCTTTTATTCGAACATTTTCTTTTGACTCTTTCTTACAGTTTTGATTTCTCTACTTGCATCACCACTTTGCTCTTACATGTTCTCTAATTTGTTCCATCAATGCCCTTAATATATTAATCAGTTATTTAAACTTCCCTACCTGATAATTCCAACATCTGTCATATCTGAGTCTCATTCTAATAATTGCTTTTCTCTTTAGAGTGCATTTTCTTTCTTTCTTCCTTTCTTTCTTTCTTTCTTTCTTTCTTTCTTTCTTTTTTTGGTTTTTTGATATGACTTGTATTTTTTGTTGAAAGGTGGACAAGTTTTGGGAAACAGGAGCTGAAGTAAATAAATGTTTAACAGGTAAAGTATCCTGTGTTTAAATTTTGTGGTAATTATAGATACCAGAAGCTTCACATTTCATTTAGTATACATTTTTTGTCTCTCCTCTTAACATTGGGGTCTTCCCTCATTCTCTTCCTCAAACAGTCTGTTTCTTAGAGATCTTTCACTTTAAATCTGTTATTATTCTGGAGCCCTTTCAATGTGATGCTAAGATGTTAAGAAGGGAAAAAATTCTATGACACTATGATTAAATATCAATTTTTATGGGCCTGTTTCTTGGAGCTGTGTTTCCTTCCATCCTCCATGTGCTTTTTTATCCCTGACCCCTGACTATAGTGTCCCAAATCTTTTACTTTGATGTCCTGTTCCATGTGGACAATGTTTCCCCCCTTAAGTTGGAAAGGAAGAATGAAGGAAGCTGGAGGGTGGAGAATAGTTTCATTTTCCCAGCAAGAATTCGGGTTTCAAAATTGCACTCAGGCAAAGTAATTTTCTCTGGAGGGTAGATCTTTGTTAGGTAGAGGCACTAGGTATGTTTCATAATGATCAGCTCGAGAAGGAAACATTTTCTGGAATATAACTGCAAGAAATTTATGAAGTTCCTCCAGTGAAACAAAGATAGATGTCTAGGCCTCTAAGGCTGGAGTCCCCAAGATATTGTATTTTCATGCTAGTCTATGTTCAGCCTCCAGAAATTTGTAAAAATTGACATTTAGTAATTCCTAACAGATTTTGGATCCAGAGGATTTTGCTCCTGGTAAGAGATTTTGTCTCTAACTTCCCCCAGAGTTTGTACTAATGTTTGCACTACAACTACAGTTTTTCTAATGAGTCCAAAAAAGTCACTGATTTTCAATTTGTCAAGAATTGTCTTGTGAAAAAGATGCAAGTCATTATTCAAGTTCTTTATATGTTAGAGTAGAAAACAGAAGTATCTCCATTTTTTTTTTAATCCACATCAAGCTCATGGCAAAGCTCATTTTAGCATCCTAGAAATGTCTACCCCAAATGCCGTATTAGTGTATTGGAGATGGGTATTGAAGAGAAATTATACTTAAGATTTTGAGATAGAAACCTAACTTCTTCAGAAAATTAGAAACAAAAGTATATATTACTGGAAGATACAGGACTAAAAGAATGAAGGCTATTTGAGTGTAAAGCTCTTTCTTAATGTTTATTTCAAAGGTGGTCATTTATTATGTTTGGAACTACATACTTCTACCCGGAAAGATAACTATTATCTCTGAAAGACTGCAGGCATTATGGGCATCTGTCTCCATGGGGTTGTCATATTACTTACATACTGTGATGACATTAAAGAGATTTTTTTATTTCTCTAGATAAAATAAGATGCCAATTAAAACTTTGTGACCTAATTTTATTCCAGATTCTTTTAAATTTAATTTTCTTAAATAAGCTTTTCTCAAATATACTACAATTGTAACTGTTTGCTACTGCAGATTTCAGTGATTCTCACTTAACCATTTCTTGGTAAGTGTAATTATTTTCAATATTCTTTTCCATGTAACACTTTGGTCCTTTCAGGGTATATTAACATATATTGTTCTTTGTCCAAACATTGACTGCTTTCAAATTGTTGTTTTTGCTCTTGTCTCTGTGTTTACTTTCCACTTCACCATTATTTCTCAAGAAATGCTTATTAGACACTTGCTTCTCCTTAATGTATTTCAGGTGACTTATACTCAGTGTTGGAAAGAAAAATGTAAATTAAATGTGGCCTATGATTTTATCTCTATCTGCTATCTATCTATCTATCTATCTATCATCTATCTATATATCATCTATCATTATACATGTATGACTTTAGCTCTTCTATCCTAACTAAATATTGTCGATATTTAGGGCATGACTATTAGAGCAATAGCTCTTGGCTGTCTATTATCTATTATATTTATTCAGAGTCAGTTTTCCTTAGCCCTATGCTCTTAATTCCTCTCTGCTCTGGTTAGCAGGCCAGAATTTGATTTAAAGGGTGAAATACTACTATGTTTCAGAATGTGAATGAATTTGTGCAGGCTATTGGGTGGCACATTGATTGGTAGGATATAACATTATTTGGGGCAATCCCAAGCCTAGTGATTACTGTATTTTAGCAGAGCAAATATTTAATTAAATTGTAATTCATATTTATTATAAAAGAGAAAGTATGAGAAATATCAACAGATAATGTTACAAATAAGGTCTACAGATATTTGGTAATAAAATAGACATGTATATATGAAGCAACTCACTATGTACCTTCAGGTGCACTAAGAGTTTCCTTTCCTCAGTATAGGTAATGTAGTCAAAGATACTGTAACAGTGTCGTATGGTGACAGATGGTTGCTACACTTGTGGTGAGCATAGAATAATGTAGACAGATGTTGAATCACTATATTGTATACCTAAAACTAATGTGACATTGTGTATCAACTATATTCAAATAAAAAATCAAAGGTAAAAAATAAGGTAAAATAAAACAAAAATCCAAGACCAAAACCAAAACCGAAACCAAATGGTAAGTTTCCATGACTTATCTCACTGAAATACATTAATAGTCTTTTGACTTTGGGACATTCATTAACTACATTTTATAGATAACAAATATAAGGCTTAATGATCTAATTAACTTGCCCACAATCATAAAGCAAATTAGTTGAGCCATGATTCACACTCAAGAACTATGATTCAAGAATCCACATTTTAATCATTACTTGCGATTGCTTCCCAATACTTCTTTTATAATGTCCCCTTGGAAACATATACAAGAGTGACTTAGAGCATGATATTTTCCTGGTCAGTTTTATGGCAAAATTTGTGCCATGTTTTAGTTCTGTGACACCCACAGGAGCTATTAAGTCTTCTAGGACCATTTTCTCCAATATTAAATGGCTTCTATCCTCTGTAGAATATGACTAGTCCCTGGTTTATATTTTTTAGAACGTTGTAAGACTTTGCTGGAATAGATTACTTGCTTAGTATTTCCCAAATTATAACCCACGGAATACTCATTCCAAAGAAATGCTTTAAATAAGTAAATAAATAAGACACCACCAGCTTCTGGAATAATAAGCACAGATCTTAACTTATATTATATGATAACATATGTAAACATTCTCACACTTCCTTCCTTATATGTTTCTAAATTGTTTATTCTTTCTAATTTTTAAATAAAATTTAAATATGTTCTACATGGGATCAGCACAGATGTATTCATTTCCCGATATACCTAATGCCTACTGGGTACCTCTCCTTGAGTTGGCCCTTCATTTGTATTAGACAAAAATAACCACTATTTTGAATTGTTTTTTTAATTCCCATGTATTTCTCATATTACATATGTATGTATTCTTAAACAATATATACTATTGTTTTTCATGCCTTATATGTCAGTGAAAAGGTGCTGATTATATTATTCCATAATTTATTTATATGACTACATCACATTTATGAGATTTATTCAATAGAGTAGATATATGACATGGCTTTTCACATATTTTCTCAATTGGACAGTATTCTCTTGTGTACATGAATCAAATATATTGACCAATTCTCAAGTTAATGGATATATATTTCAGTTCCATTTTTACATTAAAAAACAATGTTTCTCTAAACATCTCTTTACAGTGCTTTTGTGGGTATAAACCGGTTTCTCTGGTTTATATCCCTAAGTCAGATGGCACATCACTTGTTTTATTACTAATTGCAGAAGTATCTCGACAAATGTTTGTATCAATCTGGGGGAACTTTATTTTACCATGTTAACCACTCTCCCTCCCTTTTCTCTCCTTTTTGTTTTTTGTTTTTTTTGGCATGGAATTATCTACCAGGCCACACAGAGCACATTCACTGTTCTAATTACAATTGCACAGTACATTAGTATAAAGAATTCCATGAATTGGTTAGTCATTTACTTAGGTAGTTCATTATTAGTGCACACATAAACCACTTCTTCCCATATGGTCTTCATTACCTTAATGCTGATATTTTGATCCCCATTTAATATACTCCTTTAAATTTTTTTGCAGTTTTATCGAGAAATAATTGACATGCATCACTGTATAATTTTAGGTGTATGACATGATGATTTGATTTAGATGTATTGTGTAATGATTACTGAAATATTTCAGCCAACATCTATCATCTCATATAGCTACACTATAAAAAAAGAAAGAAGAAAAAATAAATTTAAAAAGTTCTTGTGATGAGAATTCTTGGGATTTACTCTTTTAACAACTTTTCTATATATCGTATAGCGGTGTTAGCTGTAGTCATGATGTTTCTATATATCGTATAGCGGTGTTAGCTGTAGTCATGTAGTACAATCATGATGATGTAGTCATGATGTACTACATGATGTTAGTACTTATTTTACATCTTATAACTGGAAATTTGTACCTTTTGATCACCTTCCTCCAATTCCTCCCCACATGTATACTCTCCCCTTTTTGATAACCATGTGTCTTATATCTTTTTCTATGAGGTTTTTTTTTTTTGGTTCCACATATAAGTGAGATCATACAGTATTTGCCTTCTTCTGTCAGACTTATTTCACTTGGCATAATGCCTTCAATGTCCATCTATGTTGTCAAAAATGGTAAAATTTTATTATTTTGTATGGCTAAATAATATTTCCTTGTAAATATACAACAGATTCTTTACCCATTCATCCAACAATGGACACTTAAGTTGTTTTCATGTTTTGGCTATTTGTAAACAGTGCTGCTATAAAATGGGGTTTGAGACATCTTTTTAACTTAGCATTTGTGTTTCCTTTGGCTATTTTCAGAAATAGATTGGATCATATGGTAGTTCTATTTTAATTTACTGAGGATTCTCCATTCTCTTTTCCATATGGCTGTACCAACTTACAATCCCATCAACAGTAAATGCACAGAGGTTTCCTTTTCTCCACATTCACAGCATCCTGTGTTATCTCTTGTCTTTTTGGTGATGGCCATTCTAACAAACATGAAGTAATATCTCATTGTAGTTTTAATTTGCATTTTCCTGATGATTAGTGACACTGAGCATCTTTTCACATACCTGTTGGCCACCTGTATGTGTTCCTCGGAAAACTGTGTATTCGTGTCCTCTGCTCATTTTTCAATTGGGCTATTTGTGGTTTTCTAAAATATTGAATTGTGTAAGTTTTTTATATACTGGATTATTTTGTATTAACCCCTTATCAGGTGTATGATTTGCAAATATCTTCTCCCATTCAGTAGATTCCCTTTGTGTGTGTGTGTGTGTGTGTGTGTGTGTGTTTAAAGTTTTTATTTAAATTCTACTTAGTTAACCTATAGTGTAATATTGGTTAGAAGAGTAGAATTTAGTGATTCATCACTTACATGTAACATTTAATGCTCATCACAAGTGCCCTCCTTAGTATTCATCACCCATTTAATTCATCCACCAACGACCTCCACTCCAGCAACCCTCACTTGTTCTCTACAGTTAAGAGTCTCTTATGGGTTACTTCCATCTCTTTTTTTCTCCCTTCCCTTATGTTCATCTGCTTTGTTTCTTAAATTCCACCTATTAGTGAAATCATATGGTATTTGTCACTCTCTGATGACTTATTTCACTTAGCATAATATACTCTAGGGCCATCCACGTCATTGCAAATGGTAAAACTTCTTTCTTTTTGATGGCTAAGTAATATTCCTTTACACACACACACACACACACACACACACACACACACACCTCACATCTTATTTTCCATTCATCAGCTAATGGATATTTGGCCTCTTTACATAATTTGACCATTATAGATAATGCTGCTATAAGCATTGGGGTGCATGTGCTCCTTTGAATATTTTTGTGTCCTTTTCCCAAACAGAAATTAATAAGAGAAAAAAAAAAGTGTTATACTAGAAACATAACTTCAATTCAAAACCTAGTTTAAACATAAAAATTGAGTTTTCCATGCAAATATGGTTTCATGCATTTTTAAATAAGTTTTAGAGCTCAATAATTTTTTTTAATTTCCTACGTGGAAGTTATTTTTTCCATGAAAAAGATTACTTTAAGGTTTAGTGCTCTCACAACTAATAACTTTAATTCTATTATTAATCTGTACTAATTACAGAGTTTAAATTTATAGATTTTTCAGAAAAGTAGGTCTCATTTAAAAGATCATTAAAACCATATTGCTGCTGGTAGGATCTGAATAGTTCTCAGGTTCTTTTACTACCAAAAAGTCTAGAAATGTACCTAAGTGCTTTGCCATGCAGATTGTAATTACAAAATTAGTGTTAATTCTAAAGTTTATAATCTTAAAGTAAAATCTGTTTCTTATTTTTAGTAAACAGTTATTATGAGGAACCAGATAAAAACTGGTTTATGTACATTTTTACAAGTGGTATATAAATATTCCCCTTTCGCATAAACTTTTTAGCTCTTTTGGATGAATTCTCACTCTTGCTCTCTCTCTCCCTCTATTTCTTTTCCCGTGTCCCTCCTTCATCTTTGCTGACATATATTTGACAAATAACGTTATCCAAATTTAAAGTATGCGACATGATGTTATATTACATGGGTGTATTGTGACCTGTTTACCACCATAAGGAAAGATAACACATCCATCACCTCATGTAGTTACTGTGTGTGTGTGTGTGTGTGTGTGTGTGTTTAGAAACCTTAAGATCTACTCTCTTAGCAAATTTCAAATATGTATTCCTTTTTTTTAACTGAAAAGCATGAATTGTCTTAAAACAAGAATTTCTCAAAATGTGCTTCTCAGCTACTCCTAACACAATTGTCTTTCATATTCACCAAAAATACCCATTTCTTGGCCCAATCATAGCTCATTGAAGCAAGAAAAAACTAGGATTTAATTGTTGGAAACTGCATATTCAATACGCTTTCTATACTATTACAATACACATAAAATTCACCTAAAAACACTAAATATTTGAACATGATATAAATTTCAAAGCCCTGTGATCTTAGCTGCGAATTCCAGGTGATTTCTTTGTAAAAACAAAGGGTAAATGTGTTTTCTACATGAAAAATTTTGCATTGTTTTCAGTGTTAGTTATGCCTGAAGTAATTTTACATTGTTTAATTTCAAACCCATGTCTTATTTTATTTTTTTATTTTTTAATTTTTTTAGTGTTTATTTATTTTTGAGAAAAAGAGAGCATAAGGGAAGGGACAGAAAGAGGGAAACAGGATCTAAGCAGGCTCAGCACTGATAGCAGAGACTAATGAGGAGCTCAAACCCTCAGATCATGATCTGAGCCATAGTCGGACACTTAACTGGCTGAGCCACCCAGGCGCCCCATAATTTCAAATCCATGTTAAAGATTCAATTTCTCATAATTCTCTTTGCTTTACTAAGAAACTATTTGAAATTTGTATTCAAATTTCTTGTCAAAAAATAATCAGTTTCCTATTATCATTTTCATCTATGGTGATTTTTTAATTTTGTGATTTAAAAAAATTTTTTTTCAGTTTATTTATTTATTTTGAGAGAGAGAGGGAGAAAGAGAGGGAGAGAGAGAGAATGCCAGACAGGCTTTGATGTAGCCTGATGCAGCGCTCAAACTCACAAAGTGTGAAATCATGACCTAAGCTGAAACCAAGAGTCAGACCTTCAACGGAATGAGCCACGCAGATGCCCCCATGGTGATTTTTTTATATGTATATATTTTAAAAACACCTGTGGTGCTTTTAATAGCATGGATTCTAAACTTGATAAATTTTAATACAAAAACTTGCCTTTATTCCTGGTTATAAAACTTAGAGAACTTTTCTTGCTTTTTATGGTTCAGTCACTAATTTTTAAAATATTATTAAGTGTTAATAGATAAAAAAGAATATCTATGATAAAATGTGGCAAGCACTCTTATTATTTACTTCATTAATTTTATTTTATTATTTATTATATTATTTACGCCATTACTTTTAAAGTTCCTTGAGTATTGCTTATTTGAACAACATTTTTTCATTCTCAAATAAAACCAATACGCAGAATTTTGTACTTAATGATTCTCTTGCTTACTTAAAATATGTTTACCACATATAGATGTATATCATTATACATTGCATATTCAGTTTTGAAATATTTTGTTTTTAACATCTAATGAGTATACTTTTTGTATTTTTGGTAATTTTCTTTATTATTTCAACAAATCATTTCTGAGACACTTCAATATGTCTTCAATAGCTATTTGTTCACCTTTACTTATGTATTGCAAGTGACATGTAGTATATGGCAAATATCGTAAGGATATATTACACTCTATTCTTTGACCTTAATTTTTATATTTGTTTGTGTTACTTATATTAGAAGAGCTACTAGGAAATCTTGCATATGTTTTCCAGCATACAAGTAAAGGAATTTTTGTTGTTCATACCCAGGTGTGGGATTTCTACTTCATGTACATACATCTTTATTTTTACTAAATAATGCCAATGTTTTTCCAGTAGTAGAGAGATATTATGATTTTTCTATATCTTTTTATTATTTTAAATGTTTTTTAACAGTTTGGAGAGGTGAAATTATATTCCATTTTCTCTAGATACTTCATATTTTGATATCCCTTTAAGACCATGCCTCATGAATTTCATTATTCTCTTCGTATTTTATTTTCTTATTTGCTTGTTGCTGGTGTGTATAAAAGTGATTGATTTTTTTTTCGTTTTTAATGTTTATTTTTGAGAGAGAAAGAGACAGACCTCAAGTTGGGGAAGGGCGGAAAGAGAGGGAGACACAGAATCCAAAGCAGTCTCCAGGCTCTGAGTTGTCAGCACAGACCTGGAGGCGGGGCCGGAAGCCACGAACCATGAGATAATGATCGGAGCTGAAGTCGGACACTTAGCCAACTGAGCCACCCAGGTGCCCCAAATATGACTGTTTTTGAATACTGACTTTAAATCCAGAAAAGTTTTAAAATTTAATAATGTCAAGACTTTATATATAGACTATTTGAGGTTTTCTAGATAAAGATTCATATAATTTGTAAATAATATTTTTTCTATTTATCTACCCTTAAATATTACTTATCTCATTGTATTGTCTGGGATCCCCAATACACTGTTAAATCAAAGTGGCAATATTAAGCCCTCCTATGTAGTTTGAACATTAAAATGCTCTTTTTTTTTTTTTTTGACAACTAAGTACAGTATGTGCTGTATAACTTTGAAGATACATGTAATCAATTTAGGGATGTTTCCATTCATTTCTACTTTGTTAAACAGCATTATAACAAATGTTTGCTACTATATTCAACTTTTTGTATTGCTTCTATAAATTTATGATCAAAATTTTTTTCTTTAACTTGTTCATGTGATGGTTTTATTAATTGACTTGTAAATTTTAACCAACTTCACATCCTGTAATAAAACAAAATTGCCTCATACCATGACTCTTTTTAAATACATTGTTAGATCTGGTTTGCTACCAGTTGGCTTAAGGAATTTTCGTTTCTAAATATAAATATTGCTTTCTATACTGATCTTGGCAGATTCTATATCTAGCTTATACTAGCTTCATTGCAAAATAAGTTTGGGAGGTATTTTCATATTTTCTCAACTCTGAAATTGTTAGGCTAAATAATGGCCTTTGCAAATATTCAAGTCCCAATCCCTGAAAACTGAATTTTACCTTATATGACAAAAAGGATTTAGCAGATGTGATTTGAGGAATAAGACATTATCCTGGATTATCTAGATGAGTCCTAAATGTAATAAAATTATTTTATCATTAAAGGGGGACCAGGGGATATATCATTGCAGAAGAGAAGGGACAGGAATGATGGGGCAGAGACTGCAATAATGTGGTCACAAGCCAAGGACTACAGGCAGCAACCAGAAAATGGGAAAGACAAAGAATGGGTTCTCCCCTGGAGCCTCAAGAAGAAACTAGCCCTGTTGACTTTGATTCTAACACTCTAAGACTCACTTTATATTTCTGAGCTTCAGAACGTGAAGAAACTAAATTTATGTTGTTTTAATCTGTTAGGTTTGTTGTAAATTATAGCAGCAGCAATAGAAAGTGTGTGTGTGTGTGTGTGTGTGTGTGTGTGTGTGTATGTGTGTGTGTATGTGTGTGTGTGCTCATGCACACATACTTATACCAGTGTGTGGATGTGTACATGATGTGAGTGTTTCAAGAAATTTGTGAACAGACTTTGGAGTTTTCTTTTTAAAAGCTTTTTGTCTACATAGTCAACTTTTTAATGATTACAAAAAATATGTAGTTAGACTTTTAAATGTGTCCAGTTTATTATTAGATGTGTCCAGAATGTTATGGCTAAATTTCTAAAGAAAGTGTATTCCACAGTTATTGACTATAGTCTTCCACCTATCGCCATTAGATTAAGATTTTGGGGGATCTGTTAAAATTAACTCTATCAATAGTAAGTTGTTCTTCTACAGTGTTGTATTCCCACTATAATAATAGACTTGTACATTTTTGCTTCTGTATTTGTCTATTTTTACATCATCTATTTTGAGATGATTATGTTAAGAGCATAAAAATTGTAAAATATATATCTTTTGCAGGAGTAAAGCATGATCATTATTAAGGGCATCAAACTATTAACTGATCACAGATTTATGTCCTCTTCTTCTAGGGCACAAAGTTATATTACATTTATCAGCCTCTTTTGAAGTTAGATGTTGTCATGTGACAGAGCTCCTGCAATTAAATGTAAGCAGGAATTGATGAGTGTCACATCCATTCTGGTCCATAAATCTACCATCATTAAACATCCCTTCCCTTTCCTAAATGACAGGTAGACATCAAGTCTCAGGTGACATTGACAGCCAAATTCTTCAGATGGAAAAGACCGTGTAAACAAGGATTCCTGGATGCCTACGTGGAGCAAAGCATCCTGACTTTTTAAATTGCCACCCACTAGAAAATCCCACTCTGAAATATTGCATGAACAAGAAATAAACTTTCATTAGGTTAAATCACTGATATAAATGGGCTTGTCAAAACTGTACATTATATTAATTTTTATGTCTCTTCTTAATTTCTAGCAGTATATTTCACCTGAAAGTTTATTCCATTGTTATGAATTTAAATAAGCTAAATATTGTTATTTTATATTTTGTATTTTTTAATTCCACTTGAGAATTTTTAGTATGATTCTGTTCCATGCTGTGTTTACTAGCTCTGATTCATGGTGTAAAGTCTCCCTGTGTATTTTGGTACTTATGAATGTAACCTCAAATTTGGGGGGAAATGTTATATAGGAATTATTTGAGTCCTGAGATGAAGATAGGTTCATTGTAAAATAATTTTCTTTCATGTCTATAAAACATCTTAGGGAATTATTGTTGAGAAACAGTGTTCTGTAAATATTTTCATGTTTCTTCACAGTCAAGAATTTCTAAGGAAAAAATACTGGTAATTTGGTTTAAAATATATTACAATGGAAGCAAGACTTAGAAGTAAAAGATAGAGACTTTAAGAGAAATTTAGAAACATGTTTTCCAGAGTCATTTCTTTATATTCCAAAGGGTAATTTAATTGGCTTTGAGACCTCTTACTTTCTTACCAGAGAGGATTTGTTTACATTAGAAAGAGAAGGACCTTCTCTGTCCTTTGGAGGAGAGGATGAGCAGCTATACAAGCTCCTAGATTCATAATTTCAAGATGCCCCTCCCCATGTAATGAATTTTGCTATATATTCAGGCTCCATCTGGCTCTCATCGTATCACCCAGTGAATGATCATTGTGTGCCTATCCCATTCAAGAGAGTTGTATGAGTAATTAAGTCTATCTCTGATTCAAAAACCTTGTGCTTTTATCAGGAAGAAATATAAATGTAAAGCTTAAGTACCAGTAATAGACTATTTTTAACTAAATTGAATCGTTTGCTTGGAGTAGTGTGAATTCATTCTGCACATTCATGTGGGGGCTACATTCTGGCTGTTAATTTTCAGGGGCACTTTTTCCTCCACTGGATGCCAAATTGAGCAAATTTTTTAGAGACATGGGGCATGGGCTTATTCCTAATTCACCTCTACACTGAATATTTAGAAATTTAGATCTCATTTTAGTAAGTGTTCCCTTTTATATTATCCAACTTTAGTGGAATCCTCTTTTGTATATTATCCTTTCTGTCCCAAGAGCCTATGAAAATTAAAACTCATTTAATTTCTGTTGGCAAATGCCCTCATTTCTAAGTCCTTTTGCTCAAGCTCCACTGAATTTTCTGGTTTCTCTTTCCATTAAATTTCTGTCCTATCTACCAAACTTTCTTGACAACCCCTTAGCCCCTTTAAGTTTTATTTTTCAGAAATCAAGGTTATTTTCAGTTGAAGGATTGTCATGACCACCTGGTCTATCATATTGACTCGAATAGATAACCTTCCTGAAGTCCTCCTATGTCTTAAAGAAAAAAAGTTAGTTAATTAGTGTTTTGAATTTTTTTCTAATGTATATATAAGAGAAGAATAAATAGGCATCACAGAGGGGATTTTTAGGAGAGTGAAATTCTATATACTATAATGGTAGATATATGTCATTACACATGTCAGAACCCATAGAACGTACAACACAAAAAGGAAACATTAATGTCAACTATCAAATTTAGCTGATAATAACATAGCAAAATTGCCTCATAAATTGTAGCAAATACTCCACACCAATGCAAGAATATTAACAATAGGGGAACTTGGGAGAGAGATTACAGGGCATATGAAATCTCTGCACAGGCTTCTTATTTTGTAATCCTAAAACAGCCCAAAATAAAGTTACTGGTTAAAATTTTTAAAAATATGTTAACAACTTTTTCACTGAAAGGTGGAAAAAAAAGGCACTTGATAGAGTGTTTCATAAAGCACTTCTGAAACTTGTGTACTATGATCTCATTACATCTTTATAGAAAGCAAAGTACTTATGGATTATTTTCTACTTCTATTGTGTCTTATTTTATTAACTCTATATTTAGAAATGACAAATGTGATTCAGAAGTTGTTAATCATTGAAAAAGATTTCACAATTTATAAATGCCTTTATTTTCATGGTATGAGTTAATTACCACCCAGTGAGATTGTAAGCAACAGATATGTTGCTTTGCCTCATTATTAGGATAAAATCTCTGACTTAAGAAACCGAAAAAATGAACTTAGAAGTAAAAATAGTATTTATGAGAGGACAATTATTCACTTATATATATCAACTGCTTTTAGAATATACAATAAGTCAATTTAAAATATTGAAACTATGAAATGGAAATAAAAATATATACATATTTTAATTTAACCTCATATTATATTTATTTTATATAGTATAGACCATATGAAATATTATCTTCTGGATGTAATTTTCCAAATATGCAAATATGTTTCCAATGTTTTTTATTTTAAAATATCATATGTAATCAAAGAGATAATCAAATATGTATATTTTAACTTGAAAACAAGTGCTAAAATTCATTAATATAAACACATACTTTCAGCAGTTTATATGATTGAAAGTAAAATAATTCAGATAAATCAATTTTTATTTATCTACCTTAAGCTTTATTTTTTACATTTAAAATGTTTGTTTATTTTTGAGAGAGAGAGACACACAGAGCAAGCAGGAGAGGGACAGAGAGAGAGAGGGAGACACAAAATCTGAAGCAGTTTCTAGGCTCTGAGCTGTCAGCACAGAGCCTGACGTGGGCTTCTAACTCACAAACCATGAAATCATGGCTTTAGCCAAAATCGGCCTCTTAACCAGCTGAACCCCCCAGGTGCCCCTATTTTAAGCTTTAAAAACACTGATACTACAGCTTCCTAAAATGCAATGTTTGAGGCTAAGAATAATTCTTTAAGTATATTTTGAATAAAGGCATGGATAACAATGTATTTATATAAACTAGAATCATAAAGATAAAAAGTTTTTTTTTTAAGACAAAAGACAATCTTTTCTACTATGGTAAATTTAGAAAGTAAAATTGGAAAAGATTGGGTAGTTTAATGGATTTTCTCAATTACAGTTCATTCTTTAAGGCAATAAAGGTCAACATTAGATCAATTTCAATGAGCAAATTACTAATCTTAAAAATTACTTTCAATTGTCTACATTTAAGAAAATGGTGATATTCCAAAGATAGTGATAAATGAGGCTGGACTGATATAAAATTTAATTACCCTTTGATAAATTGCAAATTTCTTTTCTATGCCTTAGTTACAAGTTGTCTTTTTGTGTAATGGTTTAAAAGCTCAATGAGACCTAATTGACTGAAGATTGCTTCAACATAACTTACTTTTCAAACGTGAGCAGGCCATAATATTTAATTGTTCTTGATTCAAACTACATTGATTGTTAAAATCTTGTCACAATGTTTTCAAGTGAAAGGTTTTAATTTTTGTAATTTTAGTTTTTTTCTCCATAAATTTACATTTATTTGCATATGAACAAGCTCAAAAACTGTAATTTATGCCCATAGTTTTATCTATTCAAATGTGGAATATTTAATATTGCCAGACAAAAACAGAAGGTTATAATTCAGTCTGTGTTTTATACTGACTTTAAAAACTATAAGAACACAGTAAAATACATGATGGATATTAAAATTCATGGAAATAATTTTGCAAACTATAGTCCAGTATCTGATTTATAGATGACAAGGATTCACTAGTAATTTTGATTATCATTAAGGAGTACCTGAATAATAACTTTTATGAACTTTATTCTGTTTTTAACTACTTTGTGGAATTTACTGCTAATTCATTGTATACTATAGATTTTCATAACAGATCTTTCAATATGATGTTTTCAAAATCTGTAAACTTGATTAAGATGTTGTATGAAATGATAACTCTATCTTTTTTCAGTAACCACAGATCACATAAATAATTCATCATGGAGGTAACTCTTTTGTTAGTGCTCTATATAGGGTTTAGTGATCTACATCCTAGTATATATTTAATGTCTTTTGATTATAAAGGCCAACTTGCTTTGCACCGATGTTATTTCATTTAAAATCTCATAATAATACTCATTTGAATGGCTCTCACTAACTTGAAGTTAGTTGTTAACCTCTTATAGAATACAATTATTTTTAAGGGTTAAATACAACTGAAACAGAATACCAATATAATATTACTATTTGTGCATATATATAATAATGTTGACTTTGGAGGTGTGATGATGCCAATACCTTGTAATAGTTATTTTAATATTATTAATTAATATTGAACATTTTCTCAGTGTTTATAAGATACTATATCATTTAGGTACTATTATACACATTTTATAAGTGAGAAAACTATGGCCTGGGGTACCTACGTAAACTTTCCATGTAAGTCAGACTCTTCAGCCAATCCTTTTAGGCACACCACTATACTACATCTTTAAAAATTGGGAAAGATGATACCTCCTCATTGAATATTTTATAATGTCAAACTCTTGTTATAGTTTTTTTTTAAATCATTGTTTGTAATATGTATTAATTACATATTATGTTTATTTGTTTATTTTTTGTGACAAACTACTTTTTTGTTTGTATCAAGTCTTTTTTTATTTAAAAATTTGTTTTAATCTTTTATTTATTTTTGAGAGAGAGAGAGACAGAGTATGAGTGGGGGAGGGACAGAGAGTGAGGGAGACATAATCCACGAAGCAGGTTCTAGGCTCTAAGTTGTCAGCACAGAGCCCGATATGCAGCTCGAACCCAAAAACCACAAGATCATGACCTGAGCCAAAGTCGAACACTTAACCTACTGAGCCACCCAGGTGCCCTCTTTGTTTCAAGTTTTTAATTAAATTCTAGGTAGTTAACATATAGTTTAATATTGGTTTTAGGAGAAAAATTTAGTGATTCATCACTTATATATAACACCCAGGGCTCCCTGCTATCATTGTATATTATCATGTTTCTTGGAAAATATTCTGTGCTAAATTTCTTATATTAGAATCCTTATCATTTTATTTAACATTTTAAATTCAAACCTTCAAATATATGTGAAATAGACAAAAACTGTAATAAATATCCATGTAGTTATCATCCAGATTCAGTAATAATAATCTCATGACAAATATTGCCTCATTTATATTTCTATCCACCCTCGTATCATTTTAAAGCTTATTTCAGATGCCATGTTATTTTGTCCACATATATTCCACTTATCATTTTTCTCCAATCTATGTATCTACCATCTTTTATTTGTAATGTTAATATAATGCCACTTCACACCATGAAAACATTTATTTCTTAATAACTTTTAACTTCAAATGTCCAGTCAATATAAAAAATTATAATTTTTAAAATTTACAATTTTTAGAGGTTTATTCTGAATCCAAACTCATTGACACATGTGATTGGCTAACATAGCTGATCATTCTTTTAATCTACAGATTCTCTTTCAATCCTTCTCTGTTTTGTTTTCTAGTTACGATTTATTTTTTCAGGAGCTGGGTTGATTTTACTATACAGTTTCCTGTTTGTATCTGTACAGTGCAGTACCACAAATGTATTCCTGTAAAAAAAAATTGAAAATGGCTAGTTTGGGGTGCCTGGGTGGCTCAGTTGGTTAAGAGTCAGACTCTTTTTCAACTCAGATCATGGTTTCATGGTTCCTGGGTTCCAGGCCACCAGAAGCCCCATGCAGGGCTCTGCACTGACAACGCGGGGCCTGCTTGGAATCCTCTCTCTTCTCTCTCTGCTCTTCCTCCCACTTCCACTTTCTCTTTCTCTCAAAATAAACAAACTTAAAAAATATTTTAAAAGAAAGTGATTAGTTTTATTTAAATTTATTTACAATTTATTTATTTATTTCAGGTTCAGAGGTGGTGAAATGTTTTTTCTTCTGGACCTGCAACATGAGCATGCCTCTCTTTTTCTGATCGTTAATAACCATTGGCAGTCAATACCTAGAATCACCAATTGTTTAGAATTCCAAAATTCCATTCCATTATGCTTTTTAATTTAGTAACTGAAATTCTTTAACAGAATAATACCCTTCATTAAATTTTTCATTACACTGGTACTTAGCTTATGTTGGAAACCCAGAATAAATGTTTCATTCTTTCCTTAACTTTACAGGTTTTAAAATAATGAGTTGATTCACTAGATACTACAAAAGGAAAAACAAAAGCCTGTATGTGTGTGTGTATGTGTGTGTGCGTGTGTGTGTGTGTGTGTGTGTGTGTGTGTGTTAGTCTGTTTGGACTAGTGCAAAAAAATTACTCTAGAGTGTATAGCTTAAGCAACAAGTGTTCATTTCTCACAGTCTGCAGGCTGGAAAGTCCAAGATTAAAGCATAGCAGATCAGTGTCTGGTAAGGACATCCTTCAGAGTTTGCAGGTGGCCATATTCTGACTGTGCTCCAACATGGCAATAGGGTCAAGAGAGTTCTCTGAGGTCTCTTTGATAAGGACTGTAATCTCATTCATGAGGACAGAGCCCTTATGACTTAATTTTCCCCCAAAAGTGCTACTTCCTACTATCACCACATGGGTGGGCTAAGATTTCAGTGCAAAAACTTTAGGGAGATACAACCATTCAGTCAATAGCAGTGCATATATATATATATATATATATATATATATACACACACACATTTATACATGTATACATATATATACATTTATATATGTACATATGTGTACATATACATTTATATATGTGTATATATGTATATACATATACACATACTAAACTTAATTATACACGCACATTTTTTGGTCTCAATCTATTATTATTATCCTTTTACCCTTAATGGAGCTCAAATCATCCCGTCTTTGCCCAGTGGAAGTCATCCCAAATAGGTTGGGAGCCTTTTTGACAACTGTGATAAGATGTTCCAGGCTCAGGCTCATCCTGAAGTACTCTTGTTCAGACTTGAAATCAGCCATTTCTCCAATGAATATTTTAATAGAAAATAGTATTTAGAGTCCATTATTTTGGCATTGGAAGTACTCATGCCTTTGAAGCCATCATTCTTTCTAGTCCTTTTCATTCAAATGGACTAAAAAGTATTTTTGTGTTTTTTTGTTATTTTTTAAGATAAAACATAATATGAGTTGATATTGATTTTATCAGTTGAAATCTATAACTAGAGGGTTTTTCTCAAATCTTTCTGTCTTATATCTTTAAGCTGGCCAAAGGAAAAAAATATATAACCTATAAAGAAACAAAGATATGAATTACATCTGACTTCTCACCAGAAATTATATGTGATGCCTAATAATCCCTGTCTTTTGGTATTCATGTCCTTATAGATTTCCTTCCCTTCACTGAGACTTTTGACTTGCTTATAATTGATGGAATATGGAAAAAATAATAGGTTGTCATTCTTGTGATTATTTTATATTATGTAAGACTCCATCTTTGCTAACAAGCTCACTGTAGATTCTTTCCTTTGTTGGCTTTCAACAATAATCTGCTAAAAATCTTAGAGCAGAATAGAAATGAATTCTTCCAACAATAAGAAAGAACTGGAAACCAGATACTTTCCAAGTTAAGCCTCCAGATGAAAACCCAGCCCTAGCTTATAACTTAATTTTAGCTTTGTTGGACCCTGAGCAGGGGGCTCAGTTAAGCTTTGCTCAGACTTCTGATCACAGAAATTGCATATAATTTTAAGTCACTACATACAAGCTAATTTTTAAGCAATAGAAAACAAACAAACTATGTAAGTCAGAAAATAGTGGGGCAACACCTCTAAGGTCTCTCAAAAAAATATCAACTTAGAATGTTCTACCAAGCAAAAAAATCTTTCAAACTAAAGGGGAAATAATGACTTTACAGACAAACAAAAGACAAATTTACTGTCAGTAGATAAGCGAGACAGGGAATATTAAAGGAGTTCATAGGCAAAAGAAACATATCAGACAGACAGTTGTATTTAACCAAATAAATACAAAATATTAGAAATTTGAAAAATGAGAACAAACATAAAGGATTTTTTTATTTTTAATTTCTTTAAAGAGTAAAAGTAAAAGTGGTGTTATATTTGAAGCTTAACTGTGATCATTAAAGATGTCCATTGAAACATAAGTAAACCCTCAGAATATAAGAATGGCTATACTAGTAATCCAATATTTGAAATAAAATTGAATCATTAAAAATATGTAATGTAAAGTCCAAGAAAGAGCAACAAAAAATAATAAAGAAAAGATAGACCTAATAAATTCAATTAGAAGGATGATAGATTTAATTCCAGCCATATTAACATTACATTAAATGTAAATGGCCTTGACACCACAATACAAAGTGAGAGATTTTTAGGTTTAATTATAAACTGCCCACAAGAAACTATAAAATGCCCATAAGAAATCCACCTTAAATATGAAGATGTAGATAGTCACAAACAAAAAGAAAGGAAACAAATAGATATACCTTATGAACATAAATCAAAAGACAGCTGTACTGGCTCTATTAATAACAGACAGTATAAACTTTAAGAGTATTTCCAGTGATACAGAAGGACATGTCTGGTGATAAATAAAAGGAGCTCTCAGCCTGATATTGCAAGTCAAGGAAGTCTCACTGAATCTCTTTTTCTCTTTGTTTCCTCCAACGAAGAGGTAATAACAAAGTGATTGATCAGATTATTGGTCAATGAATTTTCCATGAGTATTCTATGAATGAGATACATTAAAATCACAAAAATATATAAAGTTATCTTTTTAATCCTCTCTATAAACAATCCACTCTTAATTCAACATACATGGTGCTTGGGATATAAGTTGAAAATGATTATTGGGATAGATATTAATGGTAAGAAGCAAGTTAGAGTGACTCATTACTTACATTTCAAATTTCTACATTATAAATGAAGATACATAGTTAAGTGCAACTTCAAAATAGGAGACAGTAAATATATAGTGGATTTTCCAGTAAATGTTGAAACATATCAAATTATTTTTCTTATGGGAGATGTTTCTCACTTTTCTCACAGAATCAGATTGATTAGGATGCTAGAAGAGTTGAAAAAAGATTTTTCTTTTTTCTCTTACTTTATTTTCTTTTGCTTTCTTCCACCTTTTTAATGATTTCCAAATTTTGTATGACCACTCTCCACTCCAACAACTTCATAGGAAAATAGTTTTCTACTGACAAAAAAAGAAAAGGTTGTTCCTTGTGCTAAATTTTGTTGGTGTAATAATATGCATGTTATTGGTCCTGGGACAGTTTTTGAAAGGTTAAGCTGTATCTGTTTAAAGTGTTCCTATGCCCACTTAGACACTTGTGTGGAATCATCTCTGTTGATAGTGAGCGAGTAGAATAAAAATATAAAAGCGAAGGTTTGGTTTGGGAGACAAAGTGATTTAATTTTTGGGAAATTCTCTCAAGAATAAAAGCTCTATTTCACTGCAGTTAAGACTATGGATTTTGGCATCAACCTAACCTAGATTCTCTTCCCAACTTTCTCAGAATGGGAAAAATGAATGGCTTTGGGCCAATTACTCATGTAGTATTTAAACTTCATTATATTTATATGTAAAATATAATGATAATTCATACCTTAGAGAAATAAAGTGGAAATTAAAAAATAAATTAGTAATTCATATAATGCAGCTAGCACAATTTGGGAAATATTTATATTCCCAGTACTGTTTAATGTGATCTCTTGCTGCCATGTGGAGAGGCAATAAATGAAGATTTTAGAAACCCCCAAAGTTCAAATCTTAGATCTAAAACTCACTAGCTATGTGATTTTGGAAAACTATATTTTGGTCTCCAGTTTCTTCATCTGAACAGCTGGAAGAAGAATAATATTATTTAAAAGGGTTATTATGAGAATTGAGTTAATGCATATGAAGTACCATGTGGTAAGGCCTTAAGTTCATCGTTCACATAATAAGTTAAAAAGTGTTAGCTATTGTTATCATTGTTAAACACTGGTTAACTCACCTGGGAAAATATCTTGGAAAAACTTAACTAAGAAATCAAGTGGAGATGAATCTAAGCTTAGTACTAAGAATAGTCTTAAAGTTAATTTAATTTTCATCCTTCCATTTCAGAGGCCCAAAATGATACAATGTGGAGTTACTTTCTTGAAATGTTTGTTTGTAGGAAGATGAATCAAAATAATAGTAAATTTCTGGTGAGTACACTGAAAATGGGAGTTGAGATTCCCACTAGCTTCTTCCAATAAACTGTACAAACATAACTATTAATAAGGAGACTTTGCTTTTAAACCCAATAGTTTCTTCAAAATCATACATGAAGGAGTTAAAAGGAGTGTTTGTGGGGGAGTTATGTGTCCATTTCCATTCAGAGAAGTTTTCCTTTCTCTACTTTTTAATCATTTATACAGAGGCAGAAAATATTTATTTTATAAACATAGGCCTATTTCTCAGTTATCAAGAAAATGAAAAAGAAAAACACAATCATTGTTTACAGATAATAAAATTGTTAAAATAGAGAACCTCAAAAATTAATGAAAGCTGATTTTAAAAGTTTAGTTAAAAGACATAATGGAAGTTAAATATAGTTAAAAGCAGAACATTAGCTTTTTATGGATCAATAAATACCAAGAAAAAATAAGAGTGGAAATTAGCCCATCCAGCATAGGAGTAAAATATAATGTGTGCATTTATAAAATAAAACAATGCTACATAATAAAAGAAAGGTGAAACAAAAGAAGTTTTCAAGACACAAAAACCCATTTTAAAAGATTTGAAAAATTAGAAATTGTGTCCTTAAAAGAAGAGAAAGAAGGAGGTGGAGGAGTTAGTGATGAAGGAAAAAGAGAAAGAGAAGGGGGAAAGATATTCTATCAGTGTCTAGGTAGAAGATATAAAGCACACAGTAATTTGAAGGTTTTAATACAAAGAAATATTAACAATTTCCAAACGATTAGCTGTTAAGAAGGAATTAAAAAGTGATTACAAATTGCTGTAAGACAAAAGAAATGTACTGAAAAAAAGAAGATTGTTGAAGGGGGTTATCCACTCCAAAACCGTAATTCAGACATCATTGAAGAGTATGTTACTATAGTCCAAGGCCTGGTCAAGTTTGCTGGCTTGCTTTGCTCAGAGCAGGTCCACAATTGGTGGACTGAGCCTGCGGAGCAAGAAACTCTGGGCAAGTACTGGGAAACTAGAAGTTCCTCACTAGCATGCCATCGGGTTGGGGTTAGAGGGTAGGGAAGTGTCAGTGGGTCTGTAAATCAGAAAATCTCCCACTGGGATGTCATCTAAAGCTGGTAGACAAGGAACTGTAGGTTAGCTAGAAAGTATGCAAGTCTCACTAAACTCTTAGGAAGATGCTGCCAGGCCAAGACTGGCAGTCAGAAAACCTCGATCAGGTCACTGTAAGAAGGCTGAGATCAGTGAGGGAAACGCAGACCAGGACTTTCAAGGAAGTAACCAACCATCTGTTGGTTATCAATGGGTCAAAACTGGCGAAAGAAGGTCTGCAAGCCAGGAACGGCCCAGGAAGTTGGCTGATGGAGGCTGAAGAGATAGGGGACCACAAGTGAAACTAGCAAGTCAGAAGCTAAGCACTACTGGCATCCCCACTTGCAGCCAGTTACTGTCCACAGGAACAAGTCAAGAAAAAGGCACTATCTCCCTTTTGACCTTTCTATCACCCTCCGTCGACAAAGCTTAGCACTGTGACAGCTGGCAAGAGTGACATGCTGTAGTATCACAGGCAAGCCAATGACCAGTTAGTATGGATCCAAGAGGCAATAGATTGGTAATAGGCACCATTTTAATTATCAAATATGTTTAAATTAATTTATAGATTTAATGCAATCTCAACTAACATAAAAATTCAATGTTCGGAGAATTTCTAAAAAAATATTTTAAAGGTATTCCAGGATGGCAGATTTAAACATGTGTCTAAGGAGCCCTAAAATTTTGCAGTTCGGATGCGGTGCAATCCTGGTGGTCAGGGCTCCCGATTAATTCAACCAGAGCAGCTCAGCTCTCATCTGCTTTACCCTCTTGACTGCGGCACAAGCTTAGTTTTAGAAGAAGGACACTGCTATCAAAAGAAAACATTTGAAAAATAAACTCTGCAAAGTTTAAGCAGTTGAGAATAAGAAGGTGAAAAAAAGAAAGAAAAAGTAAAATATAGGCCTGGAATCATTAAAACATATACCATTACCATAAGTGTAATAGTGGAATATTTATTCAAGAATAAATAGATCTCTGTAAAAAATTGGCTGCTTACATAGAGACCCTATTATAACAACCTGATTTACGTTACAGGAGGCAACTCACATTAAAGGAAACATGTTTATTATTCAGTGAAAGGTGTTGATATGATTGAGAAAGCTTTCCCTTAGAGAAAAAGTGTCAATTTATATTCTCACAACACTTATACTTTATTTACTTTATTTATTTATTTACTAAAATAAATTCCAGCTGGAGTAAAGAGTAAACATTAAAAAAAAGACATATAAAGTTTTAAAAAGTGGATATTTTTCAAACCTGGAAATTGGGTGGAATTTTCAACCTTAGAAGAAATAGGTGTATGCACAGGGTAAAATGGACAGATTAGTTTTCAAATATTAAACTCTTTTCAATATCAAAAGGTAGGTAAAATACAATTTATAAGCAAGCAATAGTTTGCAGTTCAAAGAGGGAAAAGTCCATGTCTGAAATAATATGAGTTCATATAAAAGGAAGGGAGGGAGTCACATAAAACTCTAAAACTTCAATAAATAAATGGGTAATACTAAGCTATTCATAAGGAAAGTGATATATGACTAGCACAGATGCTAATAAAACTGTATAATGGTTATCAAAATAATTATAATTTAACCAACATTTCTAAATGTACCAAATAACCTAGAAAACACAAAATTTTTATAATCAAAACTACTAGGTTGAGTGCAGTAATTGATTTCTGTCAAACTGTAGTTGAGATGAATAAGCAAATATATAACTATTAAAAATTAGTTTTTAAAGTATATGATTAAATAGCAAATGCTTCTCCTCAAATATAAAAAGACAGTACTCTAAAGTTATCAAATACAGAAGAACATTTTGTTATATTTTTATAAAGAATTTCAGAAGTATGAAAGATTTATAGCCCAAATAACAGGAAAGCCTTCACTGAGAGGTGTAGGTGGAAGGGACCCCAGAATAAAAGATGGTTTTTTAGGAGTGGAGGAGAAACAAAGATATTCTGGGAGGAATGAATAGCACTAGCCAAGGATATAAGACAGAATAGTTAAGGATATTATCAGGCTATGGTAATAGAGCTTGGGAGCAGATTACAGAGTGTTGGATAAAGTCAGTCTAGAGTATGCAGATTTTACTTTAATTGATAGTGCCTACTGACTCCATATAAGGGCGCGACATGTACAAAACCTGCAATGTCAGTATGTCAGGTAGAGATCATGGGAAAGAGACCAGAAATGAGATACCAAACAGAAGACTAATATAGTTTAAGCAAGATGTAATACATCCCTATAATAACTCATTGACCTGTGTGCTGAGAAGGCAGAGTTTAGGTATCTTGAATTAAGAACATGCAAATTATGACCTGCTGAATGAGGAGACACAAGCCAACCACACAGGGGTGCAGGTGACCCCCTCAGTATCTGAACTCCTGGTTTGAGGGAGTAAAACCCTCGGGGTCATTTTGATTGAAGGCTTAGTGTTAATACACCCACACAAAGGAAGTAGTCTCAAAGTTTATTACTAACAAATCCCAGAGGCAAGGGGGCGATATTGAGCAGGGAGGGGGAGGGGAAAGGCAATCAGTCCTAGGTGAGGAGCAAGCAGGGGATGGAGAGCTGAATAGAAAGAACCTAGTACTTATAAGGTAGTTGGGGAGAAGGTCGTCAACTTTTCCCAGGAAAAGTACAGTAGGAATCTATGGCGGGCTTCCTAAACCAGATTTATCTAAGTGTCCAGACTCTAGGTGTGAGCAGGGTTATCAAACCATAAAATGCCCAGGCAGGCACTCAGCAACTTGTCAAAAGTTGTTTTTTCCTGTCACATATTAAATATAAAGAAAAAATTCATGCATAAAATATTAAAAACAGTTTGGCAAACCTTTTCTAATTGACGAGAACAGAGTGTAAAGGAAGAGTAAATGGTAAAGAAAAAGTCCAATCACTTTTCAATCTTTTGTGGCAAAAAAAAAAAAACAAAAAAAACCAGAATCATTTACTTGGACTAGGAAGCCTAAAGGAGAGTTGATATTAAGGATAAAAGTGGGTTTGATTTTATACTTGCAGCAGTATGAGGAAACATAGTAATTAAGGAAACTATAAGGTAGTCTGAGGATTAAGAAGGAAGTTTAGGACATGTAGGTTCCATACTCAAGGATTAAAATTTCATTATTCACTTGAAATGTATTACCATCTATTCATCTTCCTATAAGCAAGCATTAAAAGGAAAAAAATTCACAGTGTCCACTTAAGCCTCTACAATAGTTGAGAGAAGGAAATAAATTACTTGACAATATCATGACTACTAAGCTTAGTGGAGGAAGCTGGCAGGGAATTCATCACTGTTTTCCATAACACCCTGTCTTCTTTCATTTTCTTTCCTACCTCCCTCTTTACTTCCTGCCTGCCTGCCTGCCTGCATTCTTTCCTTCCTTCCTTCCTTCCTCCCTTCTTTCTTTCCTTCTTTCTTTTCTTCCTTCCTTCCTTCCTTCCTCCCTTCTTTCTTTCCTTCTTTCTTTCCTTCCTTCCTTCCTTCCTTCCTTCCTTCCTTCCTTCCTTCCTTCCTGCCTTCCTTTTCTCTCTCACCTACCTCTCTACAATCCACCAATCTTATTCAGATTTTTCCACTTTTACTTTCACTTTATGTGTGTGTGTGTGTGTGTGTGTGTGTGTGTGTGTATTTTATGCAGTTTTATCATGTATCCATTAATATATCCACCAATATATTCAAGATCTAGAATAATTTTCTCACCATAGAGTTTCCTCCTATTTCCATTTTGTAACCACAGCCCCTTCCCTCCTGCATACCTCCGTAACCCCTGGAAATTGCTAATATTTTCTACATCTCTATGATTTTGTCATTCAAGAATGTTATAAAAATGAAAACCTATGTCTTCTCTAGAGATTGACTTTTTTTTTCATTCAGCACAATTCCCTTGAGATTCCTCAAAGTTGTATGAATCAATAATTCATTTTTTCTAATTGCTGACTAGAATTACTAGTATGAATGTATCACAGTTTGTATATGCCTTTACCTGTTGAAGAACATTTGGGTAGTTTGCTTTATTTTCCGTTATGAATAACACTGGTTAAGGACATTGGTATGCAGGTTTTATGTGAGTGTAAGTTTTCCTTTCTCTGAGATAAATTTTCCTTTCTCTGAGATAAACATAAACTTAAAATTGCTGAGGCAAATTATAGTTGCATATTTATTTTTATAAGAAATTATGAGGCGCCTGGGTGGCTCAGTCACTTAGGGTCCAACTTTGGCTCAAGTCATGAACTCGTGGTCAATGAGTTTGAGCCCCGCGGCGGGCTCTGTGCTGACAGTTCAGAGCCTGGAGTCAGCTCCGGATTCTGTGTGTGTGTGTCTCTCTCTGCTCCCCGCCCCCCATTCATTTTATGTCTCTCTCTCTCACAAAAATAAACATTAAAATTTTTGTTTTAAGAAATTACCCATCATTGCAAAGAGTATTTATACCATTTTACATACCCACCAGAAATGTGTGAGTAAACAAGTTCTCCACATTCTTGCCATTATTTGGTGTTACCACTAATTATATTTTAGCCATTCTGATCAGAATATAATTGTATATATGGTTCTAATTTGCATCTCCTAATAGCTAATAATACTGAACATTTTCATGTGTTCATTTGCCATTTGTATATCTTTTTTTGATGTAATGTCTACTTATAATTACCCCCCATTTTCTAGTGGGTTTATTTATTGTACCTTGATACATTGATATAAATGTATAAGTTTAAGATACACAATGTGTTAGTTTGATACATTTATATATTGCAATATGATTTCTATAGTGGCATTTGCTAACATCTTTAGTATGTCACATATTTATCATTGTGTGTGTGTGTTGAGAGAAGTTAAGATTTGTTCTCTTAACAACTTTGAAGTTTGTAATACAGCATTTTGACTACAATTGCTATGTTGTGTATTATATCTCCAGAACTTATTTATCTACTATTTGCAAGTTTATAAACTTAAACATTTCCATAACTCCCCTATACCTCCAGCCCCTGGTAACCACCACCTTATTCTGTTTTTGCAAATGCAGGTGTTTTTTTTGGTTTTGGTTTTGTTTTTTTTAGATTCCATATATTAATTGATGTCGTATGGTATTCATCTTTCTCTACCTGACTTATCTCAATTAACCTAATGCATTCAAGGGCCATCCATGACAGGATTTCCTTCTTTCTCATGGCTGAATAATATTTCATTGTGTAAACACATGTACTGCATCTTCTTTATCAAGTCATATGTTGATGGGCATAGGTTGTTTCCATATGCTGATTATTGCAAATAATGCTGCAATGAACATGGGTGCATGGATATTTCTTTAAGATACTGATTTAAATTCCTTTAGATATATACCCAGAAGTGTAATTGCTGGGTCATATAGTAGTTCATTTTTTTTTTAATTTTTGAGGAATCACTACCCTGTTTTCCATAATGATTCTATCAATTTACATTCCCACCTAGCATATATTCCTTTTTCTCCACATCCTTGCTAACATTTATTATCTCTTGTGTTTTTGATAAAAAGCTATTCTGACAGATGTGAGATGATTATTTCATTGAGGTTTTGGTTTGAATTTCCTTGTTGATTAGTGATGATCTCTTCTTTCTCAATATTGTTTTGGCTATTCAGTATCTTTTGTGATTCCAAACAAATTTTAAAATATTTTTCCTAATTCTGTGAAAAATAGTATTGGAATTTTGAAACAATAAATGGATTCAGTAAAATTGCATAATATAAAATCACCATACAGAAAATGGTAGCATTTCTAAATGCTAACAACAAATTATCTGAAAGAGAAATCAATAAAGCAATCTCATTTACAATAGCATCAAAAATAATTTTTGAAAATCAGGAACAAATTTAGCCAAAAAGGTGAAAGACCTGTACACTGAAAACTACAAGACACTCAAATATTAAAGAAAGAACAAATAAATGGAAAGATATCTGTGTTTCCGTTTGGAAGAATCAACATTGGGAAAAATCCCATATTACTCAGTATCCTGCAGATTCATCCTAATGGGTTTAGTTTTCAATTTGGAATTTTCTTTATATATTCTAGATATTAATCCATTGTCACATATGTGGTTTAAACATATTTTCTCACAAATATTTTCTGTAGCTTTTCTTTTCAGCCTTTTTTTTACAAAATGGTTTTAATATATTTTAAGCTTATTATTTTTTTTTTGGAGAGAGAGAGAGAGAGCCTGCACATAGGAGCCAGTGGGGGAGGGACAGAGAAAGAGGGTGAGGGAGGGAAACTTAAGCAGGTGCTGTACTGTGAGCACAGAGCCTGATGCGAGACTCAAACTCAGGAACAATAAAATCACGACCTACGCCGAAATCAAGACTCAGAACTTAACCCACTGAACCACCCAGGTGCCCCGGAAATGGTTTTAATTTTGATGGAAGCTGAATTTATCAAATTTTCCTTTTGTGGATTATATTTTAGTGTCAAGTCTAAGAACTTTTGCAGAGAATGTCAATTCTTTAAATTTGTCGAGCTTTGTTTTATGTTTCAGGATAAAAATCTATTTTCATAGACATTTTGTGGATACTTGAAAGAAACGTATATTATGGTATTTTTGAGCACAGTGGTCTGTATATGTTGATTATATCCCATTTTATTATGTTTTTAAGGTCTTCTATATTATGTAAGGAGACATTGGGTTCTATTTACATTGTTTATTTTGCAGGTGATTATCCTGTTTGCTTTGGCACTCAGATTCTGGTCTACTTTTGTAGGCTATGGTGTCAAATATAATTGAAATACAATTCTCTGCTTAGTTTATCTGGTGCAGCTAGAGCGGCTAGGGCTCCCTACATCTTCCCATGCAGGGAGAAAGATTTCCCCCAGGAGGAGTATCCTGATGCTTCAGTGTGGGGGAAGGGATTCTCGTGTCCCAGGGATGACAAAGCTTTCTGATCTGAGATACTTGCTGTGAACTCTTGTCCCTCTGCTGTCATCTTGTCAGTGCTACTAGGCCATCTGGTGGCATTAGAGAAGGAGGGGAGTCTCAAATGACTAAGGATAAAGACATTTCCTGATTGTTATGACAGGATCCCGCTGGTCAGTACTGCAGAACGGTCCAGTACCAACAGACTGTTTCTTGGTGGGGGTAGGGTGTAGAGCCTCAGGCCCACGGTTAAGGAGAATGCTTCTCCTACTTTACTGTCTGTAGAGTTCCCTTTGTCTTGTGTTAATACAACCCGCATTTGATTCTATGAAGAAATGAGCATTCCTGAGTCACTTTACGTTGATGTTGGAGATCAGGAAATATCAGGCTGCAATTGTCTTCATCTATTGTGTTGGGTAGGGAAGATGGTCTCACACTGTGTTATTCTTCCAATTCTGGAGTCCCAAACCAGTTTGCTTTCCCATTTCTACCTTTCAGACTTTTCCTTTGATTGCATTCGTTCTTGTATTGATAGTTGCAATTAGAAAGAAGGAACACTGAGCAACAAGTCCATATGTTCTTCCCCATACCAGAAGTTTACTATCTGTTTTGTTTGTTTGTTTTTGAGTTTGCTTCCCGAACTTTATTTATTGGCATTGTGATTCTAAAACACTTTAAATTGAAAAATACATCTAACCTTGTGGCGCCTGGGTGGCTCAGTTGGTTAAGCATCTGACTCTTGATTTCAGTTCAGGTCATGATCTCACAGATCACAAGATTGAGAGCCATGTTGGGCTTTGTGTTGACAGTATGGAGTCTGCTTGGGATTCTCTCTCTCTCCCTATATCTCTGCCCCTCCTCTGCTTGCTCTCTATCTCTCTCTCTCTCTTTCTAAAAATAAATAAATAAATAAATAAATAAATAAATAATATATATATATACACATATATATAAATCTTGGAAATATTCTCAATTCTATGAAAGAAAACCATGTTAAAAGTGAAATTATAATGAGGTAGTGGGGTACTTCCAGAGTTAATGCTTTCTGAATAGGATCCAAGGTAATTTCACATACTACCAAATTTTATTCTATTTAGGATATTGTTTCAGTACAGTCTGTTGTTAACAATTTAAGTATCATTAATGATCTTCACTCATGGAATTATGGTTTGAAAATAGTAAGCAGGCCTTTGGGTGTTGTGAACAGCATGAACCAAGAAAATGACTATAGGAGATATATTGCTAATTTTAAAATTAAGAGCCTTTGCTGGAGGAAGGTAATATGAAGCAAGAATAGGCTGCATGAAATGACTATGCTAAAAACCAAGAAAAATCTTAAACTATTACAGTCTTGAAGGTACTGGAAAGTACAAAACATAAACTCATTAACATTGAAAATAGTTTTTGGCAAAACATCATTTGATGGAATGCTTCATGTTTTATATGGCTTTTGGCAAATAGGATAGATACAGCTATCATACGTGTACTTTGCATTATGGAGCCAGAACCAAAGTCTGTGATTACATGGCATAAACATAAATTGTATATTATTTTTATGATGTAACCAGAGAAATTGTTCCACATTCATTTGCAGACTTTTTTTTTTTTAATTCATGGCTTGAGTGCACAAAAAAACTACATCATTCAATGCTGAATTATTGGAGATTTTGCCAAAATGTTTCATTTTATGATATTATTTTACTGATATTAAAGTACTCATTCAGTTTACTTGTTTGTCCATCAAGTTGAACATTCGAATAGATATTATATTTGAAAATATATAAGGTATTTATAAAGTCTTGTGTTTTTATTATAGTATATGGCACCATAAGTCTCAGTTTAAGCAAAAGCATATATTTATTATATGTTAAATATAATTTCTATTGGACAAAATCTGAGAAAGTACAATTAGGCTATGCTATATTTTTAAATTGGATTGAAATTTGAAAGAATGGTAGTATTTAATGCTTTAATAAGCATTACTGGAAACCTTGATATATTTATATGACTTTGAAGTAGAAACATAATAGCCTAGTTAAGTTCATGCAAAAAATAAAACATAATCATAAAACAACAAAAAATGAACAAACTTATTAAGTACACAATTTTATATATACACACGCACACACATGTATGCTTATATATGCAATTGCACGTGCATATGTCTAATACCAGCACTGATAGTATTGATACATTATCTTGTATTTATAGATCTTATAGAAGTATAATTAAAAAAAAAGAAAAGAAGTGTAATCTTATGAAAAGAGTACATATTTGTAATTAGCAAAACTGGTAGTTGACCTTATAATATATATATTTTTAAGCATGATTTTATTGCTTTTTTTAAAGCTTATTTATTTATTTTGAGAGATGCATCCATGGGGGAAGGGCAGAGAGAAAAGGAGATAGAGAATCCCAAGCAGGCTCTGCACTGTTAGCAAGGAGCCTGACATGGGGCTTAACCCAAGAACCATGAGATCATGATCTAAGCCAAAATCAAGAGTCGGACACTTAACTGGCTGAGCCACCTAGGTGCCCCATGGACTTATAATATTAGTGCTATTAAAGTTTAATGGGTTGAAAAATGTAAAATATGTAATATATTATCTGGCATATAGTAAGTGTTCATACATACACTATGTCTGCTTAGAAATATGCAACCTTATCCATCATACAGCTAATAAAATATAAAATAAAACCCTCAGTAATACAGTGGGCTATAGAACATACGGATCTGGTCATGCCGTACAGCTCTTCATGCCCTTGTACCAAATAATTCCACTTATATTTTCTTAAGGAAGAGAAAACGGATTTCATACACAGATTTATATGCAAAAATGTTTCTTATAGCATAATGATACAAATAAAAATGAAAGTAGCCAAAATGCAGATGAGCAGATGCTTAAATGTGTTATGGTACTTTCATATGCTGTTACATCACACAATCACTACAATTAAATTTATAAAGGATTTTTATAACATCGTAAATGGATAAAGCATATATATGTATTTCAACTCTAGCAAAAATATTGTTTAAAAATAACTAGAAGCAATTACTTTATTATGCATGGTTACAAAAATCACATTCTTTGTGTGATGACGCTTTAGTTGTCAAAGAAAAATTATACTAGCTCAGTAGAATTACTTGGGTTTTTTGTTGTTGTTGTTGTTCACAGTTCCCCTAAACTTTACCTTGTTAGTTTTGTGATAAGAAATAAGTTATTAACAGCTCAATTAGTTATTTTTTGAAAACATTTGCATTTTCAAAGAATGTATAATACACAAGAAAAATATATGCCCCTCTAAAGAAGGGAATTTCAGGCTGCTGGAAAATAAATGAAGGGACATTGTACCAAAACCACTCTTTAATCCAATCTTTTAAAGATTGAGCGAACTTAATTACAGAAAACACAAACAAAACATCTTATGTATCTTCTGTATCTTATGTATACATAAATAAGATAGGGGTGATATGAAAATTAGAACATTGAATCTCCTGTCCGTCTGCCTCTTCTATATCGAAAAAACATTTATAAATGTTGTTTTTATTGGTTTATGCTGTTTTTTTTTTTATTCTTCCTGTTTGTATTAATGGAGCACAGAAAGTAAGAGCTAAAGATCATGGAATAATTGATCCTAAAATCTGTTGAATAGACATAGAACTGTCGATGATTTTATTGATTAAAAATCAAATGTGAAACTGGGGAATTCACTTTTGTAGGGTAAAGTCTTATGGAAAGTGAAAACATTAAGTGCTTACTAAGCAAACAATTAATTCATAATTTGCTCCTGGAGAAAATCACTTAGTAACTGCTATATATGAACTATGCAGCCAAAATGTGGGTCAATGATGATGGTCAAGCATCAAGCCACCTCTTTTTGTGATGTTTACACTCTTTTGAGAGAGATAAACCTTTATTTATTTACTTTTTAAATCTTTACTTAAACATTAAACACGTATGTGCACCTGAGTGGAGGAGGGGCAAAGAAAAGGGGAGACAATCCCAAGCAGGCTCTGTGATGTCAGCATGAAGCCCACGTGGGGCTTGATTTCTCGAAATGTGAGATTATGACCTGAGTCAAAATCAAGAGGGACCCTCAACCGACTGAGCTATCCAGGTGCCCCAAGAGAGATAAACATTTAAACAACTAGTTATAAATATATCTTAAGCACATTTGAGTGCATAATCCTTAAGAATACATAGAACAACTGACTCATTTTCCTTTTGAATGAAGAACATTTTCGGTATTTCATTTAGCGCATGACTGCTGGTGACGGTCTTTCCTAGTTTCTGTTTTTTTCTGAAAATATCTCTATTCTGTCTATATTTTTCCTTCTAATGGGTGACTAGAGGCAATGAAAATTCCAAATCACCTGAATTTAACCTTGGGTTGACAAAATTTGGGACTAGTCTTCGGTCCCTATGCGGTCTAAGTTATATCTAATTTATAGTAATCTTAGGGTGAAACACTCAAGGTTGCAAAACAAAATTTGGGTTTTAGCAGGGCCCAGTCTTCTTTTGGTTTCCTCCTTCCCTTATATCTTGACCGAAACACAAAACAAAAACAAAAGCAAAACAAAAACTCTTTTTTTAACTCCATGATGTTGTCAAGCCGAAGCTTCTAACTTTGTCCAATTTTTCCAGGTATTTTCAGGGGAGTATTTGATTCAAATTAGGTGGTTTACTAATACAGATTAAGTCATAAAATTTTTTCAAACCTAACAGAAAATGAAATTCCTAAGTCTATCCAGGAGATATACCAAATAACCCTGTTTCTCCAGATGTTGCACATGTAATGAGGTGCTCTTTCAATATAATCTGCAGCTATCAACATAGCAGATACAGTAGCCAACACAAAATAATGCTTTGATGAGGCCATAATTTTGAGATCTATTTATTCCTGGTTAATAGAATTTCCAGAAAAAAATTAAGACAAGGTAATTAGTGGCTTTCTCCACAGGATAAATGATAACATTCTGCCTTTCTTTATAATCCCTTCTTCTTTTTTCATTCATTGAAGTGAATCTGAAATTTTCATTAAGTTGACTCATACTTATTACTGCACTTCTCTAACTGATTTTTTGGGGGGGTCACTTCTATTTTATAGATTAGTAACACTACCAACATTTTCTTCTCCAGACCTCAGGATTGTAGAACTCTTGATTCAGGTACTCAAGTGCTAATATTCCAGCCCTCTGAG
The DNA here is from genome assembly GCF_014898765.1 of Herpailurus yagouaroundi. Taxonomy (NCBI): domain Eukaryota; kingdom Metazoa; phylum Chordata; class Mammalia; order Carnivora; family Felidae; genus Herpailurus; species Herpailurus yagouaroundi. The sequence goes on along the minus strand of NW_024412440.1, from coordinate 5,356,202 downwards.
GTGAGGCAATAATTTTATTATCTTGGTTGGAAAAAACTTTTCTAACTATGACTTAAAATGAAGAAACCATAAAATAAAATATTGGAACATTTGACTACCCAACAAATAAAACATTCTTGGCTACAGGCAGTGCCATATATAAATATATAAGGAACATTTAAAACTTGAGGAAAAATATTTGCCAATTATATGAAAGAACAAAAGATGTCTCAACCTTATGACTTAAGCACTACCAAAAATAAAAAAAGAAAATATACAGCAATCTATAGTACAAACAGAAACAAAAATAATTCTAAAACAAAACTAAATACAATGTTTCATAATTAAAATAAGATTTCTCAAAAGAAAAAAGTAATATTGGATGGATTTAGAAACAACTGAATAGCACTTAATTAATTAAAGGTTAATGTTTTCATTGAAAGCAGTCAATCTAAAGGGCAGCTGGAAAATCTATCAGAACAGAAACTAAATGACTTTAGGCCAATATTGAGTGGTTTAACATAAGTTAAATTTATATCTCAGTTAGACAAAGAGAAAGTATGGTTTAGAAATTTATGTAAGGAAATAATAGAAAATAAATAAGGAAATTTGACAATTTCCCAAATTTGGTGAAAGATATCAAGCTCCACAAACTCCAAGCAGTATTTCCCATCAGAAACAATGAAAACAAGTAGAAAATACAATGACATATTTAAAGTGTTGAGAAACAAGTCTATTCTGAATTCTATATCCTGTGAAATTACCCTTAAAAGTAAGAACAAAATGAGAGTATTTTTGACCAAATGAAATCTGAGGATATTTATATCTGTCTGAACTACACTACAAGAAATGCTGAAGGAAGTTCTTCAGTTCTTCAAGAGGAGAAGAAATGACAACACATCAGAACATCACCTTATTACTCTATTATCTTATGAGTGTACAGTTAACTTTTTTCAGAAGCTACCTTAGATGTGATATTGTAACAGACTAAATGTGGAAGCAGGTATCATAATCCAGCAATCTTCTCCAATAGACACTAAGGAGATTTTTAAAAAATGTATAATGGGTGTTTTTCTCACCAGCTTTTTTTGAAAATAGTTATTTCATTAAAATGTTTTTATTTATGTTAACTTATAATGAATATATCTTTACTATTTTAGAGATTTAGTAAATATTTAAAATCTATCCATTTTTTAAATGTTTACTTATTTGAGAGAGAGAGAGAGAGATGGAGAGAGAGGGAGGGAGAGAGCACGTGGGGGAGGGTCAGAGAGAGAGAGGGAGAGACATAATCTGAAGCAGGCTCAAGGCTCTGAGCTGTCAGCACAGAGCCGGATGTGGGGCTTGAATCCATGAACCACAAGATCATGATCTGAGCCAAAGTTGGATGCTTAACCGACTGAGCCACCCAGGCACCCTAAAATTTATCCATTTTTTAAAAAATCTAAAAAATATAAGGAATGTTGACTCAGACTACCATTTAATTAAAAATGATGACTTATATTAATTACTTCAAAAGACAACTCCATTAAAATATAGATTTTGTGGGGGCACCTGGATGGCTCATTCAGTTATGTGTCTGACTCATGATTTGGCTCAGGTCATGATCCCAAGGTTGTGGGATCTAATTCTGCATTGGGCTCCATGTTGAGTGTGGAGCCTGCTTAAGATTATGTCTCACTCTCTCTCTTTCTGCTCCTCTCCCTTGCTCATGCACTCTCTCTCTTTCTAAAATAAAATTTTAAAAAAGACATTTAAAACATATATTGTATTTTGTGGCATATAACATACACAGAATTAGACATAAAATAATAAGACAGAAGGAAGGCAAATAAGTTATCCTGCTTTGTCACATTTTACATTAAGCAGTACAATATTTATTCTAAATAGTGTAATAACTGAGGAAATATAATAATAGAAATAGATGCAGGAAAAAAACAATAGAGGAAATAAAATCAAGCTTGGTAAACCCCAAGTATTAAACAAAATAACAATTAAACCAAGATAAACCTGGAAAGAAGAGCAAAGGAAGAAAAGGAGGTAGGGACATATAAAATATACCAATTACATTAAATGTAAATGGTCTATTGTCAATAAGAGATATATATTTAATATAAAGAGACAACTAGATTGCAAATATAGAGGGGAAAGATAGGCATAGTAATATTAAGCATAAAAGAGCTTTTGTGATTTTATTACTATCAGATAAAACTGATTTTATCACAAGTACTACCAGAGATAAAGAGGAATAAAGATCATAAAGACAAAAGGATAAGAGACTTCAAGAAGTCATTGTTCTAAACGTGTATACATAACAGTTTCTAATGTAGCATCTAATAAAACTAAAGGAAAAATAAGACTAACCCACATTTATAGTTGGGATTTTTTGACACCCTACACTCCTTAACTGATTAAAAAAGTAGACACAAATTCAGTTGGGGTATAAACAAGCCATATCAGCCAGTGTGTCACCTAATTGATATTTATGGAACACTATGTGAAAAAACTGCAGAATAACCATTTCGCTAAATACATAAAAAATTCACCATTTAGACTCAATAACTCTAAACAAGTATGAAACAGAGTATATCTTACAGAGTATGCTCTCTGAATATATTCAACTAAATTGGAAATTAATAATATCAAGATGGCTAGTAAAGCCAGAAAATTTTTAGAAATTATAGGACACAGTTTTCAAGAATTCATAGAATAAAGAGGGAATCTCGGGAAAAACTTAATTCATTTTGAACTGAATGATAGTTAAATCACAACAAATAAAAAATGTATGAGACAATGACAAAGGATTAGCTATTAAAATATTTCTATTTTAAATGGTTGCTTAGAAAAGATTGCTTAGAATCAGTGATCCATGTTTCTTTCTTTCTTTTTTTAATTCTTTTAATGTTTATTTATCTTTGGGGGAGAGAGAGAGAGAGAGAGAGAGAGAGAGAGAGAGCATGAGCAGGGGAGATGCAGAAACAGAGGGAGACACAGAATGCTAAGTAGGCTCCAGGCTCTGAGCTGTCAGCACAGTGCCTGATGCAGGGCTCCAACTCACAAGCCGTGAGATGATGACCTGAGCTGAAGTACGAAGCTCAACCTACTGAGCCACCCAGGTGCCCATGTTTCTTTCTTAAGATACTAAAAACAGAGAAGCAAACATACACAAAGTAAAATAAAAATAACATGGAAATCAATGGAAAACAGATATACAAAGAAAACCAATCAGCAATGCTGTAACTCTCCCCTTTGGAAAGATTTTAAAAGTTGATATATCACTAAATCACCTATTGAAGGATAAAATAGAAACAGTAAATCAGCAATATATGGATTAAAAGGTGTGATATTATGACAACTCTAATAGATTCTAAAGATAGCAAAATATGAATAAATGTATACTAACATTTTGAAAAACTAGATTAAATGTACAAATTCATTGAGAAATACAATTCATCAGACATGAAAGGAGATAGAAAATTTAAATAGCACTATATCTATTTAAATAAATGATGTAACAAATACTTCCTACATAAACAAATAACAAATAAAACCTCCAGACTCCTAGGATTTCTAACAACTAAAGCCATTCAAATTAGTAAGTAAATATAGCAATGATGTTGGATAAACATTTAAACAAAAATTAATGTAAGAGAGAGATAATATGAATATAGTACACACTTCCAGAAAATACAGTGGGCGGGAATAACTCCTAAATCATTTTATAAAATGTGTATAACCCTAATACCAAAATCTTACAAGAACATTATATGAAAACATAATACAAAATATTAAGCCTCTAGAATTTAGATTCAGAAGTTCTTAACAGAACGTTAGTAAATATACTTCAGCAATATATAAACAAGTTGATACAGCATTTCCAAATTGTATTTATTTACACCGGCAGTTCAGATTGTTTAGCAATTGAAAATCAATCTGTGTAATTCATCACAATAGCAGAAGGAATAAAGCCATACACCTTATAAACTTGGAAAAAGGATGCTGCCAAATTTAACACACATTTATGCTAACAACTCCAAGCAAATTAAGAATAGAAGGGAATTTACTAAGTATGATAAAGGACATTTACTAAAGAACTACAGTTAACATTACATTTAATGGAGAAGTATTGAATGCATCCCCACTAACAATGGGAAATAAAATAAAGATATGTGCCTCACCACTCCTGTTTAATATTGTGCTGCAGAAAGATGACAATGCAATAAAGACAGAGATTGCAAATAAACCAATAAAACTATTTGCAGAAGGCGTGATTATATACGAAGAAAATTATAAGAAAACAAAATTTTTTTTCAAAAGAAACAAAATCCTAGCAGTAAGTGTATTTAACAAGAAATCACATCGATACACAAAAATCAATTATGTTTTTATATGTTAACAAATGATTGGCAGATAAAGATGAAAATATATATGAACAATTAAAAATACATAGAAATTAATTTTTTACAAAAGATGCAAAACTTGTGCAAAATAAAGCACAAATTATTACTAAGAGAAACAAATGACCAAATAAATTACAAAATATTCTTATTAGGACATTTAGACTTTACCACAAGATCATGAAGATACGTTTTATTTTATTTGTAATAATATCTAACTCCTATTTTTTTTCCTATTTAGAGCTATAATAAAACTTATGTTGATATTTGTTTATGGTATGATCAAGTTATTTTAAAAAATGCCTATAACCAATTGACACAGCAACATTTATGGTAAAAATGTCTTTTATTTGCTGTTGCACAAGGTTACTTTATTAATAAATCAGTTGTTCATACAAGCATGAATCTTTTTTTTTACTCTATTTGTTCCATTGGTTTAACTGTCTTTCTTTGTTTCTATGTCACATTGCATTATTCTCTCTACACACATTGATAATAACTACTGATTACTTGGTGGTGCAATCTTCCATATTTGGTTTTCTTCAGAACTTCGCTTGTTCTTAGTCCTTTTTATTTTCATTAAATTTTAGAATCAGATTGTTTAGTTTTGACCAAAAAAATACCCATTTGAGTAATTATTTGTATTGTTTTGAATCTAGATATCAGTTACATGTAACTAACATCCTTATAATATTGACTTTTCCAAAATATTAACATGATATATAATTCCATTATTTTGGCTTTCTATAATTTATATTCAGCATTTAATTTTCTGAGTAGAGGTCTGTCATATTTTCTTACTTTATTTATTCTCAGTTAGTTGATATATTTATACTCATTTTTCTAAATAGTCATTGTGTATACATGGATAATTTTTGTATATCATCTTTATCAGGTGCTATTGCTATATTTGTTTACTAAAATAAATTGCTTAATAGTAGACTTTTAAATCTCTATCTATTTTTGGCTTATTTTGGTATGGTCACCAGTAACACCCTGAGTAAAAGCAAGAATAATGAATATTCTCTTCTGAGTTTTGAGTTTGGGAGGAAAGTATATACTATTTCATTATTAAGCAAAAAACCATTTTTGCTTAGATAAAATATGATTCCATTCTTTCCTAGTATTCTAAGATATTTGTTATAAATAGGTATTCAGTTTTATCAAATTATTTTTCTACACCTATTGATATATTCAATTGAATATATCCTATTTTGAGTTAATGTGTTAAAATTACATAAATTGATTTTTAAGGTTTGCACCAATCTTAAATTGCTAAAATCAATGCAACATGAATATGTTGTGTTATGTTGTTTATTAATTTTATCTTTCATTGGATATAATTTGGTAATGTTTGGTTTAGTTTTTTTTTTTCTTTTTATTTATGACAAGAGAGAAATTATCTTCTGATATTATTTTCTGGCAATTCCCTAGCCAACTCTTCTAATCAACACTCTATAGGACTTTCCCCTGAGGAGGTGAGATGGATGAAACTGAACAGCTGTGAGATGGGGCACAGTGGATGTGGGGGGAAAAAGCAGGGAGTAGATATTTCACTATGTACCTTTTATGTTTTTGGAATCATTTGAAGACTTTCTCCGAAAGTTAAAAAATAATGAGAAACGTTGCAACACTAATTAAAAAAAAGGGACATCATCATAGGACTTATATAACAATATGTGATCCAATTGTCTGCAAGTTTTAATGAGATTTTGGTGTTATTTTTACTTTTTTAAATTTTTTTTAATGTTTATTTTTGAGACAGAGAAAGATAGAGCGTGAGTGGGGGAGAGGCAGAGAGAGGGAGACACAGAATCCGAAGCAGGCTCCAGGCTCTGAGCTGTCAGCACAGAGCCTGATGCGAGGCTCGAACCCGTCAACTGAGAGATCATGACCTGAGCCGAAGTCAGATGCTCAACCGATTGGGCCACCCAGGCTCCCCAAAGTATTACTTTTAAATTCTGGAATAGTTTTCAGAGGGAGAGAGAAAGTATCTCAAGAGGACTCCATGCTCAGCATGGAGCCTGATGTGGGGCTCAATCCCATGACCCTAGGATGGTGACCTGACCCAATATCAAGAGTTGGATTCAACCAACTAAGCAACCAGTTTTTTTCTTTATTGCTATAGAACTTCAGAGTACAAGAGAAAAAAAGTTATACAGATGGATGTTGGTGATGGTTGAACAACAATGTGAGTGTATATCAATACCATTGAACTGTATACACTTAAAAATGGTTAAGATGGTAAATTGTATGTATATTTTAATGCAGTAAAAAATAAGCAAATAAATTTACATTAAAGGGGCATATTCTTGATTTTAAAAACCAATAATTTCTTTCATGAAAATACAGCAAACAAATTGAATTTTTGATGTTTGCAGTTCTGAGAAGGTAAACTGTTTCTGCTACCATTAGCAATCTTCTAACAAGTCCGATATTCAGAGGGAGTGCCCACATTGTGTATGCAAATGACTTATTTGCATACTTTAAAAGATACTTCTACATGAAAAGGGATAATTGCAAATCTAAGTACTCATTGACATGTGAAACTATGTCATTTGCATATACAGTTTAAATATCTGTTTTTGAAAATCCAGATGCTAATGTGCAATTATTTGTTGCTTTGTTGACATGTGTTTTTCAAGTATTCTTTTGTACTTTAACAGACTTTTTGTTTTCAGACTATGGTGTAATTCTCCAGCATTTTTGCTGACTTATACTATTTTTTATTCTATCAACCATGCTTTTAATCCCATCTACATACATTGTGCTATAAGTATTAGTGCATGAATCAACACATTTGAGTGATTAGTGATTCACTTAAATCAAATCCTGTTAATGAGTCTGTACCTGGCCTTCCCTCTTAAAATTCATGTTTCCCCCAACCCCCTGAAAAAAATTTTGCATAGTAATTAGGGCAATCTTCCATATAGATGAAACTGATTTAATTAATTTATCCTCTTTCCTTTGCAATGTTCTTTTGGAATACTCTTCCTTCTGCTAATCCTCTCAAAGAGAAAATATAACATAACCTCTCCACAGCTCCACTTATCCACCTCTCTTTGACTCCAAAGCAAGACATTTTTCATAATTCTCTGATAAATACCAGATTTCTCTTGATCTCTCCAAAGCCACTATTTTCCACCTTAATTTTATTTACTTATTCAACAAATATTTTTCTGAGCATCTACTCTGTGACAGTTGTCTAGGTGCTTACAATGCATCTGTGAACAAAACAAAGAGTCCTGCTATCTTCTAGTAGAGAAGACAGACAATGAAGAATAAATATCATAAATAAATTGTGTAGGATATTAGAAGGCATTGAGTGCTAGGAAAAAGAAAAATTAACCAGGTTGAGTGGGATTAAAAAACGAGCAGGAAAAAGAGAGATATAATTTTAAAGGAATGGACAAGGAAAATCAAAGTTTGAAGACATTTCAGCAAATTTGGGGGAAGTTAGGCAAGAGGATATACAAAGGAAGTCATTCTAAGAGACAGAAAAATGAACACTGGGGAGAATGACTAGTGTGACTGAGGAACAGCAAAAGACCAGTATGACAGATGGAGAATGAAGGAGGGGAAGAGTTGCAGGGTATGAGTTCAGAGAGGGAAGCTCTTGCCTTCTCTGTTTTGTTTGCTTTGGTGTCAGAATTCTTTGAAAGAGTTTCATCATGCTCACTAAGCTTTATTCTTTTTCCTCTCATTTTCACCTAAAACTATTCCAGTCAGGCTTTCTCCTCAGCTATTCCACAGAAACCACTCTTGTCAAGTTAAGCAATAACCTCCACGTTGAGAAAGCCAAATGTGGGTTCTAATTCAATTTTCATCTCACATGAGTTATCAGCCCTATTTGGCAATTGCTCACAGTTTCCTCTTTGAATCTCTTTTCTCACTTGGCTGGTTTCCTCCAACCTCACTGGTCTCTCCTCAGTTACCTTCACTGTAGTATCTATTTAGAATGGAATCTTGGTGAGAAACAGATCAGGGGGTCTGGGGGTGGGAATTGTCTAGGAAGGGCACATGGGAATCTTTTGGGTGTGAGGGAAATGTTTTTTATCTTGCTTATGGTAATGTTTTCAGGCTTATATATATGTAATAAATCATCACAACATACACCTGAAAGGGAGCATTTCACTGCATTGACATTCTACATCCATAAAGGGAATTTTTAATTTTTTTAAAATGTTTATTCATTTTTGAAAGACAGAGAGAGAGAGAGAGCACAAGCAGGGGTGGGGCAGAGTGGGGGTGGGTACACAGAATCTGAAGCAGGCTTCAGGCTCTGAGCTGTCAGCACAGAGCCCGATGCAGGGCTCTAACCCACAAACTGTGAGATCATGACCTGAGCTGAAGTTGGACGCTTAAGCGACTGAGCCACCCAGGTGCCCCCATAAAGGGAATTTTTAAAAAAACACTCAAGAATTATTATAAAGCCATGGGAAGAAATCCACATTTATATAGCATAATCAATTTATGATAAATGTACCTGCAAAACAGTAGAGAAAAAATATTATTATATAAAGTATATAAAGATATACACTATATATATAGGCATTATATAAATTTGGTAATATATGTATGATTAATATATCTAGAATAGAGGAAGAAAGCCCACCAATTTACAGATATATGAATAAGTATTCAGCATTATTAGTTTTCAATAAAATAATACAAATTAAAATTTCAATTAGACACACCCAGTGGAATGGTTAAATTTGCAACAACATAACAAAATAATACTGGATAATATCAAGTGTTGACCAAGGTATGGAGGACAGGACTTCTCAGACATTATTGGTGGGAATATAAATACTTCATCTGCTTTAGAAAAAAAAAAAATTGGCTTTCCATGGTGTTAAAGCAAGGATATTGGTTACTTTGAGGGAATAATGACTGGGTAGTTGAATTAATTTACTTATTACTTTTCTTTGATTACATGGATGTGTTCACTTTGTGAAAATTCATCAAGCTGGATAGTCAGAATTTGTGTGGTTCTCTGTAGGTACTATTTTAATACAAAAATATGGTAGAGTCAAGGTTAACTACAGCAACAAAAAAATCACCCTGGTACATATTATTCAACTGTTTCTAGAAAGAAATAAAGATATATTGGTTCCAGTCTGCAATATAAATGATAATATTATGTCACTACACAGGATTCTATCATTTAAAAAAGTTAACTAGGGGCGCCTGGGTGGCGCAGTCGGTTAAGCGTCCGACTTCAGCCAGGTCACGATCTCGCGGTCCGTGAGTTCGAGCCCCGCGTCAGGCTCTGGACTGATGGCTCAGAGCCTGGAGCCTGTTTCCGATTTTGTGTCTCCCTCTCTCTCTGCCCCTCCCCCGTTCATGCTCTGTCTCTCTCTGTCCCAAAAATAAATAAACGTTGAAAAAAAAAAAAGTTAACTAATTATAAAATCAAAAAGTAACATTTTAAACTTGTGATTAATACAGAGGTTGAAAATGATTTTCTATGTTGTTTTCCATTTAGGATTATATGTAACATTTTATTCTCTGATAAATATAAGTGAAAGTTTTATACATAAATTTTTTCCTTTTTTGGTGGCTATAAAATATCAGATATTTATTTCTTATGAACAGGCCATATTTATTATCCAAGATATCCACGTACATTTATTCATTTCTGATGAAGATAGTTCTTCACTTGCTGTATTTAAATACAAGCAGTTTTTTTTTTTCCTCAGATAGATACAATTTGTTTCCAATTTCTTCCCTCATTTTGTACACCTCTGCAAGAAAACAATTAAGGGAATGTTTCAAGCATTGTTTGCTGATTTTTCTCTGACATCTTAAATGTGATTAAATGAAAGTCAGGTTTTAACTATAATAACAAAAATATATGAGACGTCTTCATACTATGGGGGTCTTTTTTAAATAAATATTCACTGTCCTTTCATTTGTGTTATTTTTCATTGTCTTGTTTTTGTTTTTGTTTCTGTTTTTAGTATTAAACATAAAAATAGCAATGGAAATTGAAATGATAAAAATATCAAGACAATGCATTTTGTTTAGAAACGGAATTTTCCACTTAAAAATTTTCTTTAATGTTAATACTTTTGAGAGAGAGAGAGTGCAAGTGGGGAAAGGGCAGAGAGAGAGAGAGACACAGACTCTGAAGCAGGCTCCAGGCTCCAAGTTGTCAGCACAGAGCCCAAGGGGGTGTTCAAACCCATGAACTGTGAGATCATGACCTGAGCCAAAGTCAGACACTTAACTGATTGAGTACCCAGACACCCCAGAATTTTTCATTTTAAATTTTTTAAAATGTTTTTTTAATTTATTTTTGAGACAGAGAGACACAGAGCATGAGCAGCGGAGGGGCAGAGAGAGAGGGAGACACAGAATCCGAAGCAGGCTCCAGGCTCCAAGCTGCCAACACAGAGCCCAAGGAGGTGTTCAAACCCATGAACTATGAGATCATGACCTGAGCCGAAGTCAGACGTTTAACCAGAGCCACCCAGGCACCCCAGAATTTTTCATTTTAAATGGGCATTTGTGCTTCCTTGATCTGTAAGAGGCTAGCGGAAAAAAGCAACTATTTTATTGCATCCATTATTTGAGTCAGCATCATCAATTGAAGTGTTCAGTTTTTGTCATGAACACTTTTTCTTTTAAATACAGATTTTAAAAACAAAGATTATTTTAAATGGAACTGGCAAAAACTGAACTAAACTAATGATATATAAGACATATGTATTGCAGGTCAATAATATAAAGACTCAACACTTCGTCCTTTGAAAGCTACGGTTTTCTGGAGATATGTCAGAGAAAAACAACTGTAACATGATTTCCCTTACTACCTCTAACAATTTTCAGAAATACTACAATTTAATCCATTTGATATGTAACATGATTACATGAATTTTGAAGACGTTTTTATTGAAATCTGTGGCAATTTATAATCTCATCAATTTACCTGATGAAAGCAACTATATAGATACTGAATTGCATACATATACTCTCATTGTTAATTTAATTGTGACTGTTAAAATTCAGTAAGTTAGGGACTACTACTATTAGGAACATAGGTATGTCATTAATGTTTGCTCTATGGTTTCTACCCAAATGTCCTATGCCTTACTGAAATTTTGAGGTCAATTTATATGCTACAGATCAGATTGTGTAGAAGTGGTTACAATTCTGTCTGTGCATCTCATTAGCTATATAATCTCACAAAACATAATGATGCTTTCCATATATACTTCCCTACCTGTGAGATAGTCATGGTCAAATGACAAAACTAAGGCAATTTAGTAACATATTTGATGTCCTTTATTCAAGGGAAAACAATCCATGGCTGGGGGAGTACCATCTCACAAGCAGTGAAGCACTCTTCCCCAGGGATTTTGGGCAAGAGAGAGTTACAGAGAATGTTACAAAGATAACACAGCAATCAGACATGATTGGCTAGGAAGTTGGGGTTTTCCTTTAGGAGGTTAGCCTCTCCTTAACTCTTGAAGATATTTCACTGTCTGTTGCTAAAGCGATAGCTGCCCTACAGATATTCTTAGACTGTCTATCCAAAGTTATCCTTGATACTAGCATAGCTCTTGATTATCTTTTAGATGAATAGGGAGATATCTGTGCTATGGCCTAGACCACTCACGACACTTGGCTAACACTTAATGGGAAGTTGAGAGTCGGTTATACAAGATCATTGAACAAGACACTAGGCTTAAGAAAGTGACTTCTTTGAAGAGGTCTTTCTTTGATCCATTTGATATAAGCTGGTTTGGGTCTATGACTGTATTCCCCAAATCCATGGACTATTTTCCCTTTCATAAAGGACATCAAAGTCATTACTCAATTATTTTAGTTTTGTCATTTGATAGCATAATAGCATCAGATTCAGACATTTTAAAAATAGAATTATTTAATTATAAAGCACTAGTGCTCTTCCTGGCAAAATTTAGCTATGGCTGCTAGAGAATTTACATCATTACTATAGCATAATTATTTTAGATATTATAGATCACCATATATAGATATTTACTTCATCTGTGGAGAGGCAGAGAGAGAGAGAGAGAGAGGGAGAGAGAGAATCCCAATCAGGCTCTGTGCTGTCAGTGGGGAGCCCGTTGTAGTGCTCTATCTCACGAACCATGAGATAATGACATGAGCTGAAATCAAGTTGGAGGTTTAACCGAGTGAGCCACTCAGGCATCCCTATATGTCAATGACCTTGCCAGTAAAGTCTTTCCTCATAATTCATAATTTATTTAGACAGTGTTAAGGATGACTTTTTGATGTATCTATGACAAGAATAAATTTTTATAAAAAAGGTTTGCTTATTTAATTTTCTAAAGGGGCTGATAGTACTGTTTATGAAGAAATAATTGTGACACAATTGTCAAAAAGATGCAGGTTCACTTGGCTACTTTATAGGATCTTAATTCTGTTTACTTGCTGTGAATTTGATAGTTCTAGTTAATATCTAGGTTTTACTTGGCTCTTGGCAGCTTTTGATCATGAAACAAGAAACCAGTCAGGGCTTTATCTCACAACTCAATGTACACTTCACTGGGAGATGGAAACTGAACTTCTCCATGGATTTTACCTAAACATTTTTTTTAACTATCTTTAGACAGACTATTAAAATGTTAAAATTTAGTAATTTAACTATGAACTCTGCTTGTTACTAATTTGGAGAGATCTTATATAGTTCCCAACTTGACAACACTCAGCTGGTCTACTTTATGTTATTGCATTGGTTTAGAAATAACCAATTAGTAGGGTGCCAGAGGTTGGGGGGTCTCAGTCGGTTAAACACCAGATTCTTGATTTACGCTCAGATCATGATCTCATAGTCATGAGATAGAGCCCCATGTCGAGCTTGGAGCATGCCTGAGATTCTCTCTCTCTCTCTCTCTCCTTCTGCCCTTCCTCTACACATGCATTCTCTCTCTCTCTCTCTCTCTCTCTCTCTCTCTCTGTCAAAAAAAAAAAAAAAGAGTCAATTAGCATTTTGCTCTAAATGTTCCATAAATCAAATTTTCACATTTTTCCCCTCATTCAGCTCACCATCATAGATAGCTTTATATGTGGAAAAAAAACACATAAATCTGTAAAAGGCATTTCCATTTTTAAGAGTCACAAGAAGTTCTGGAATATAGTGTCATGGATAGGCGACTTTATATTATCTTGTTTAATCAACTAGATTCAAAGAATTTTCGATCCTAAACCTGAATTTACTTTGTGATGAAAATATGCTTAATTTCAAAAGAAGAAAAAAAACCTACAAAAAGTGAAATTTTAAAAATCTTACTATGAATAATCCAGTGACCATTTAAAAATATGTACATAAATATTTAGGTATACCAGAAGTATTTATTTTTTAGACTCAATTAAAAGGTTTGATTTTTCTTCATTTTTTGATTTATATATAAATTTTTATTCTTATATGTTTATCTGTTTGGGATAGGCTTGGTTAATATCTGTGTGTCATAATATTGTTCAACAATGAGCTGTGAATTTTTTCCATGAATTAACCTAAAGTGGAAAGATTAGTAAATATAGATGTAATAGACATGACTAAAATAGTATTAAAAATGACCGCAACTTACACATCCAAAATAGTTTATTGTTTGATCCGTTGAAAAAAGTTACCTTAATCCATGGCTTTCAAACTTTTTATTTTACTTAAGAAAAATAAATATGACATACTCACACACACATGCACACACACAACTGAACAAAATCTTTTCAACCAATTCTAGTCCAATCTAAGTTTAGATCATTATATAAACAATGAGAATGATTTCTTTTATAGCTCATAATTTGGCTATGAAGAGAAGGCAAAGGGAGAAATTGAAATAGCAGTGTAAAAAGTGGGGCTCTTTTATGTGATTTTTTTCCTTCCCTCCCTCCTTCCCTCTTTCCTTCCGTCCTTCCTTCCTTCCTTCCTTCCTTCCTCCTTCCTTCCTTCCCTCCTCTCTCTTCTACTCTTAGCAGATCACATTATCTACTCTCAGGTCTAAAGTCAATTTTGTTGCCGCACTACAAAAATGGATCTAAATATTTTTTTTTCCTTTGCCAGCTGGCATGATATTAAATTTTGGCAACACAGCGTGTGCTACAGACAGCACAATGAAAAAGGTGTGTTTCCTTATTGCAATGTGCTCACTGGACAGGCTCTTGCAGCATGCATGGTTGTCCAATCTCTTGCTCCTCTAGACATTTGTCCATCCCAATGCTGCGTTCCTTCAGTTTTCTCTAGCACCAAGTTCTCTCCATGCTTATAGTTTTTCCAATGTCTGGACCCTGAGGATGCATAGGGGGTAGAAGTATGCAGTGGCCACAGCTTCCCCTGGCACCTGCTTGTGTGCTGTTGTGCCAGGGTGCTATAGGTGAGACGCACCCTAGTGGGCAGGCTTCTGGAAGTGGAGGGCACCTTTCCCACAAGTTCTGCTAGTGTGGCACCACAGTGGCTTCCTGCTATTCTGTGAACTGTGCCTTCTCCAACAAGGTGTGGATCTCTGCCTTGAAAGGGCCTTTTCCTTCAGTGTTCTATCTCAGCTCTGGTTTCTACTTCTATGTCTTAGATAATCCTTCGTTTCTTACTAGCCAATTTCTTGTTACTCAAATCCCCTATTACAGTTAATAATTCTTTATATTAAAATTAACCTTCTTCTGTTAAAATTACTGTGTGGTTTCTTTCTTCTAATTGGATAAGGCTGATATATTTATGTCCTTCCTTCCTTCCTTCCTTCCTTCCTTCCTTCCTTCCTTTACTTACACATATTCTTTCTTCTGAAGATAATTTCAGAATTTACTATTGCTGCAAGATGCCTTACTTTGTATATTATATACATAGGCCTAATATAAATATATTTTATATATTTATATATTAATAACATATCTACACATAAATATTTATGTATATAATTGTATATACATACAAATTCATATATATTAGAGATTTATAGCCTCTTAGGAAGCCGGTAAAAATTATAATATTCAACGTATTCCAAATTGACTATTTGGAAGGGGTTGAGAAAGGTAGAAGATTAGGGGAAAATAAGAAATGATGTAGCATACACTGACAGTTGAAAAGTAAGAAAATAACTGATAAGAGTAGGATAGAATAGTTACTAATAGTAGGTGGAGAATAAACTTACAATTCTGTAGTTATGAAATAGAATAGGAAAATATCAAACAACAAAAAAATCAATGAAACAAAGAGCTCAATAAGAAGTAAAAAATATCCCATAATTGATTTCCATATTAAATTTTTCGACTTTTCTCTAGGTTATGAGATATGAAATATTTTACAAATATTTTCTTTACTTCCAAAATTACTGTAAATATACGAATGAAACTTTCCTCTAATTCCACCATATAGAAATAACCAATGTTAATATTTTAGAGTATTTAGAATCAGTGTGTTTTCGAGGCATGCAATATATAGACCTACTGAATACATTGATGAATAAATTGACAGATTTAGAAATATACTTACAAAATTAAGAACATATGCATATTGTTTTGTAAATTTATTTTGAGAAATGTATTATACTGGTTGCTGAAAATTTATGTTTAAATAAGATTTTCAGCTACATGGCTTCCTTATAGTAAAGTGCACAAGTTAGGAGTGTACAGATTCATGAATGCACCAAAGGAAACACACATCCAAATATCTGTCACAGAAAAAACGAAACAAAACAAAACAAAACAAAACCTACTGAGTACTACCAGTAGCCCCAAAACTCCACTCATGCCCTTTTACACTCTTTCCCATCGACTATGCCACTGAACACAACCACTGTGAAGTTGAGCAACACTATGCACTCTCTCTCTCTGCTTACCACTCCCTCTTCCATTGCTACTTTCTTGGCAACATTGAAGAGGTAGGGGTGGGACTTTTGGATCTAGTTGTCATTCTTGTGATTCTGATTCGCCTGTCATTCAAGGCCTGACTGATTTCCTCTCATCTCATCTCCCCAGAGTCTCTGGGCTATATCAGGCTTTCTTTACACACCAGGCATCTGCCCTCAGGGAAGGAGGGTCTATAGCTCCTCATTCATCTATTAATGGCTCAATTCTCTATGGAATTCAGTTCATCAGATCTTTCTTGTTTATGAAGCTTTAGATCCCTATATTAGTTTGCTAGGACTGCCATAATAAGTGCCAGAGACTGAGTGACTGGGCAACAGAATTTTATTTTCTCACAATTCTGGAAACTAGAGGTCCAAGGATAAGATGTTGGCAGGGTTGTCTTCTGAGGCCTTTCTCCTTGACTTATAGATGGCCCTCTTCTCCCTGTGTCTTCATTTGGTTATTCCTCTGTGTATGGGTCTGTCTTAATCTACTTTTCTTATATGAAAATCACCCATGATGAATTTTTATATTTTCTCCATATTTTCTAGTTGTTCTTAAGAGTTATGATATAAACTATTCTGCAATACCCATAGCCAGAGTGAACACTCCCTAGGAATATAAGTGTTAAAAAATCATTTGTAAAAAAATGCTAATTTAACTTTATGTTTAGAAATGAACGATTGGTAATATCTTGAATATTCTAAACAATTGAAGTTATATAAATTTTTCAACAAAAACATAAATACTAGCCAGACACAAAAAATCTTAGGTAAAAAGAATGTACAAGAAATGTTGAAATGCTTATAATACTAAATGAGAAAATTATATCATGAAATACATTATATGCTCATAGATGTTGACCAAAAATTAGTTTTTAATTTTTTTAATGTTTATTCATTTTTGAGAGACAGAGCAGGAGTGGGGGAGGGGCAGAGAGAGAAGGAGACACAGAATCTGAAGCAGGCTCCAGCTCTGAGCTGTCAGCACAGAGCCTGCCATGGGGCTTGAAGCCTTGAACCATGAGATCGTGACCTGAGTCAAAGTCAGACGCTAACCGACTAAGCCACCCAGGCCCCTAATTTTTAAACTATGTTGAATATACTGGTAAATATACTAGTCTGTAGTTCAAGTGAATTGGCATATATACAATTAATAACTTAAACTTGCTTTATTTAAAAATTTTTAGTTTAGAAGATTTTATTTCCATGCCCTTGAAAAATGTTGCCATATTGTTTGCTAGTAAAATTTTACAAGCATAATATTAATATAAAACAACACAATGGCAGCCTTGTTTTGTAGTTCCTAATTTTGATTAGTATGCAATAAATTTCACAAATTTTTCTCAGTGTGCAAGGGAACACATACACAGTTCTTGAGATACCACATCAAAATTTCTTCAGTGTAATGAGCATTCTCATACAATCAGATGATATTTATGCATATCTGTCCATCTTTCATTTATAATATAAGATAACACATAAAACTTAGAGGTTTTTTTTTTTTTTTTAGATATATCATACTACAGGTTCTCAGCTATGTCCTTACCAAACTAAGCCCGATTATTTCCAGCCTGATTCCTTTTGAAAGTGTTTGGTCAGCTTCAGAACATTTAATTTATATTTTACTCAAAAGATTTATTTTTAAATCCATCATCAGTAAAATGATTTGGCTCCAGGAAATTTTTATATTTTATATATCACTGTGTTTCATAATGTTGTTTCCATTAATTACCATTTGAACTACCACTAAATGTTATAGTCATTTTGAGTTTATTACACTTTCTACCACTTCTTGTTTTCAGAAACTTGTTATGGTTCTTATTATGATATTGCAATATGGCACATGGGTTAACTGAGTTGGGGTGGAAACCCACACACTCAAAAGTATGCAAGTTTCCTATTTAATAAAGAATAATAAAAAAGAAAAATCAATTGATGAGAAATTCAAACAGGGAATACATGCTACATAGCTCACCTAAGACTCCCTGAACCTCACAAGCCACTCAGTGGGGACACCTTCAGGAAAAGGTGGTGGCAAGTCTTATGCATGAAGAACTTGTCAGAGATAAGAAACTATGTTTCCCATCTGAATGAAAGCTTGGGACTTACACACATATCAGGGGAAACTTAAACCAAAATTTTCCTTTTAGCTCTTCCATTAAAAGAATTACTTACGGAAGTATGGCTCTTCTATTTATTGAACCAAAATCAGTGGCAACAAAGCCACAATATGGGGAAGTGGGAGCAGGAAGCAGAATCATAGTGCAGGCATCCCTGAGCAGCTACCCTGCCTCCAGCTTTACAGTGCTTTAAAACACACATACACACACACACACACACACACACACACACACACACACACATTTCTCTACAGGTTTGAGTCCTATTGAAATCTTAGGCACATGTTTTTTTGTTTTTGTTTTTGTTTTTTTAATCCCCACAGTTACATATTTTTTTTTATTAAACACATGGGGATACACTGAGTTTCCACAGGAAAATATACCCTTACGTTTTTCTTGAAAAGCCAAGCCCTTGTCTCAATTTCATGTTCTCACTTTTGATAAAGACATGGGTATAGTGAAATATTTATCTAATATAAAGGAAAACAAGAGCAAACCCCATGATAGATGGAAACTGAACCAGTCAAAATCTAATCACTGGAGAGAAACCACAAAGTAATTTGAACAGGGAAAGTTTAATAAAAGGGATTATTAACTATAGCATGGGAGTGGAGGAACACAGGATTGGTGAGTAGAAAGAGAACTCCAAAAAATACAGGAATGTAGGATATAGAATATAGGAATATGTCAGTAGCAAATGCCAAGGGCAGAGCTACAGTACCGAGGGAGGTGCTAGCCTTGTTGGAGAAAGCAAGGATGCCAGAGAACCATTGGATGGAAATGTGCCTTCTAAAGTTCTGGGTGGTGTCTCACTGGAGGCACTCAGAGACAGAGGGATGTTGAGAAGATGGTGATACCAAGGGAACTTCTTGGTCCCTGGGTGTTAGCTACTAGCCAACCTCCACTACACAGCATCAGCCAGGTGCTGGGAAGGCTTTCAGCTGCTGGTGTCAGCGCTGGGAACACACTGGAAACAAAACCTTTTCCTCCTTCAATGTCTCTCCAGTGCCCTCTACTGACAAACCTTCAGTGCCAGCTGGCAAAAGAAAAAAAAAATATTTAAAAGGCCCCAGGTCCATTTTTACAAAACAATCAAAAAGGGTGAACTTGGAACTGAAAGACAATAAATTGAGACCCAGTGCAAAAACTGACACTTTGACTCAGGATCAGAGAGCCAATAAAAAATGATTAAGACAGTGGGCATACAAGAATGTGGGCCTAGTAAGGCCAGTGCTTTACATTTTTCCTTACAAAATTGAAAGCTGGACGTTTTGTGTAAAACCTCCCATATTTTAAGTATTGAGTAAATTACAAATCATATCCAAACAGTGCATTTGATAAAGGAACAAACAGGTGGGCCAAATCTGTCTTATTCCAAAACCTTTGCTTTAGAATATTGCTACATGTAATAGCTTGACAGCCTGTCTCCCCTCTGTTTTCAGCACAGATCGGATTCTGACTTTTAAGCTACTGAGTTGATTCAAACAGCATTCCTGATGTAGCCTATAAGCCATAGCTTGAAATGCAGGCATGCCACACCTTTTTTTCCTTCAATTCTTCCTTTATAAATACCCTAACTCTCCTTGATAAAGACTCTAACTCTTTATAAAGACCCTGCCAGTCTTTTTGAAGACATAGTTTAAGTTACTGAATTTAATTAGTAGTATTCTGGAACTGCAGGCTTGTTTATACAGTTAAACATTTGACTTGCATGTAACACTAAGCGTATTCTCTAAAATACTTAGAACATAATGATAGTAATGGCCACTGGTTTAGATACCATTAAAATCATTTTTAAAAATATTTTGTAATTTTGTTCCTGTTTTATGTATACATCTCTTCATGCTTTGCATTTTCACATTTTTTCAATGTTTTAATCATCTAAGGTCACATTATATTAGTATGGCATCTTTGCATATATGCATATAAAATATAATGATTCAGATTATTAAAAATGGAAACAAAATATATTCAATTAATATGCATATGTTAATACTAATGAGTTTGTCACACAGGATGAATTTTCATGACTGATTTAGACACCCCTATCCTGTCCTCTCCCAGAACCCTGTACATTCCACTATCTTAATGTTTTTCATTCTTCACTGTAATTTTTGTCTGATTTCTCTTATTTTACCCAAGCAAGGTGGCAAACTTCTAATGAGCAAGAAAACAATGTTTATTTTTTTTTCAAATATCTGGCCACTGTAGGCAAATATTGAATGATTAAAAAAAATAACTAATGGGGCACCTGGGTGGCTCAGTCGGTTAAGTGTACAACTTCAGCTCAGGTCATGATCTCACGGTTCGTGGGTTTAAGCCCCACATCAGGCTCTGTGCTGACAGCTCGGAGCCTGGAGCCTGCTTCGGATTCTGTGTCTCCCTCTCTCTTGCCCCCCCCCCGCTCATGCTCTCTCTCTCGCAAAAATAAACATTAAAAAATTAATTAATGATTGAATGGTGAATAAATTCCTTTCCATTTATGAGTGCTCTTCCATATCCACATCTAATAATCATTTTTAACAAAAAACAATAAGGAATAAAAGCAAATATATTGAAAGGAATTTAAATAATTATAATTTTAATGCCACTTTATATTAGATATCTAGGGACTCGTCTTCATAATTTTTGAAATATATCTTGTTTATATTCACAGATTTAATCTTTTAAAGATTTTTCTTTAAAAAGATTTTTCTCACCAAATAATGGCTAATTTTTGTAAAGAGTAAAATCAGGCAGAAGTCTGAAATACCATTTTAAAACAAAATTTGAAATACACTTTAAAATGATAGATCTTGCCCTTAGGTGAGAAAGGAAGCTACAGAAAATAAACAAAACCTTCCCTATATCAGAAACTATTAATTTTGTCAATGTAATTCATACTTGAAATTTAAGAATAAATTAGTAACTGAGCATTGTGTTTTAAACAAGTCTTTATGTGTCTCCCAATTCCCTCCCACATTCTCAACCCCAACACATTCACTTCCAACATTCTTGTATTTATTTCCATGTTTATAGTCTGTTTATAGCTTTCAACAAATACCTACCAATTTCCCATAATTAACTTTGAAAACCTATTCTCTTATCTTCTTTCTTAATATAACAAAGTAAAAATATATATTCAACAAGAGTATTTTATTAATATTTAACTATTTGTGTTAGCATTTTATCTCCACTTTATTTTATTCTACAGTTTCTAAACCACAGTTTTGATACTTGTAATGATTTTGAATCTTTCCTGGGATTTGAGTATGACTCAATTATCTCATTTAATTTGCCACGAGACATGTTTTACTTCCTTTTTTTTTTCTTTTTAACTTTTGGATTATTGCCAAATAGTCCTTGCATTACTTTTCACAATTGTTGGTGACTACAATCTAACATACAACTACAATCTGACATACAAACATTTTATTTGTTCTTCTTAGACTGTTACAGCTAATTACAGGGATATTGTCAGTGTAACTCCACACCAGTTGAAATGTACCTAATGGTCCTGTAGAAAATCTTGCATTCTCTCCCACATATGATGAAATAAAAGAAAATCAAAAATAATTTAAACCTTTGTTATATTTCCTAAAAAAAATAAAAAACTGAAGTAATATTGCACTTAAATTATAAAGATGAGAAAAATATGTAAAATGTGTTTCCATCAACCATTCTGGCCATTAACTTTCAAGTCTAATAACAGCTGAAACTCAGTTCTGGTCTTAGGGATGGCTGTGTCAAGAAAGAGTGTCAGAACTTACTTGAAGAATATGGTTTATATATATACAATGGAATACTAGTTGGCAATCAGAAAGAATGAAATCATGCCATTTGCAGCAATGTGGATAGAACTGGAAGGTATTATGCTAAGTGAAATAAGTCAGTCAGAGAAAGAGATATCATATGTTTTCACTCATATGTGGATCTTGAGAAACTTACCAGACCATGGGTGAAGGGAAGGGGAAAAATTAGTTACAAACAGAGAGGAAGGGAGGCAAACCATAAGAGACTCTTAAATAAAGAGCAAACTGAGGGTGGATGGGGGTTTGGAGGGAGAGGGGAAAATGGATTTTGGGCATTGAGGACGGCACCTGTTGGGATGAGCACTGGGTGTTTTATGTAAGCAATGAACCATGGGATTCTATGCCAAAAACCAAGAGCAAACTACACACTGTATGTTAGCCAATTTGACAATAAATTATATTGAAAGAAAGAAATTGCTTACAGAAAGAATATATATATGTGTATATATATATATATATATATATATATATTTCATAGAGTTGTTACAATTATTCCATTATAGCATCATACCAAATTAAAATAACATCCTGGCATATATTTCAGCATATATAGCATGTATGTATAATATATAGCTATTTAAATTACATTTAATAATTTATGGTAATCACATTTGCTTTCCCTGAACTCTATTTTTCTTAATCCTCAAGAAATCTTTAACATTTTATTTCAGTAAAAAGACAAAAATTATGCCACATCATTCATCACTCTTTCTTTTAAATGTCTGTACCTATTTACTAAAGTTAGAATTAAATAATTTTTCCAAGAGATAGTTTACTATCCAATGATAATTTACTGTAACAAAAAAAGCCTAAAATGTCACATACATATTTTACAAATATACATTACAAGGTTTTTTTAACTATATTTTTATGTCATACAATTCAATTGTGTCAAGTATAATAGCAAGCGTATTGGATATCCTTGGGAAAAAATCTGGAAAAGGCATAAATGTTTACAATTGTTAGTTCTTCTTGGTGGATAGACTGCTTAACTTTGATATAATGCCCTTCATCTCTTGTTACAGGCTTTATTTTAAAGTCTAGATTGTCTGATATAAGTATGGCTACTCCAGCTTTCTTTTGTTGACCATTAGCATGATAGATAGATGGTTCTCCATCCCCTCACTTTCAATCTGAAGGTGTCTTTAGGTCTAAAGTCGGTCTCTTGTAAACAGCATATAGATGGATGTTTTCTTATCCATTCTGTCACCCTATGTCGTTTGATTGGAGCATTGGACTTTCAAAACAGGTAATGACAATGCATGTTAAAAAGGAAGTCTTAGATCTAAACCCTTTTTTTTTTAATTTTAGAACAAATGAGGAAAAAATAAAAACTGCATTATTCTGACTTTACCAAATAGTATCTCTTCGTTGTGTATATTTCTTATGCCTAGGAGATGATTCTTTCAGAGAAAATCCTCATTTTGTATTCTAGGTCTTATAATTTTTAAAACTTGGGTTAGATTCATTAAGATTCATTTTGTGAATTTTGCTGGCACCACAATAAACTATTTTTGATGCTCACGTAGTGTTAACTAAAAGTAACCTTCACTAATAAATTTAAAGGAAATCTCTAAGTCCACCTATATCATCAATTGGCCTTAAAAGAAAAAAAAATGGAATTCTTCCAGTCTAAAGAATATACTATTGAGTATGTACATCACATCCAATACACAAATTTCATTTTGGCTGAATTTTTATGCAAGGCTATTTGCCAATACTGCTTACATAAATCCATAGATAAGATGATTTTAGCAATTCCCAAAGCTACTAATGGTGTGTCAATTCTGGGCATAGGATAATAAGTGTCAGGGTTGGTTGCAAAATGTAATTATGTATCATCCAACCAGAAGCTAATTATACCATCCAGTTTGAAAACAGTGACTACTTGAGATCCCCAGGGCCTATAGACAGCCTAATAATTCTGAGTTTAACATTGTCTCAATTGAATTTCTAATGTCACCTAACAACTCTGGCTAGCTGTTCAATATGCCAATATTTTTTTTTATTATTACACTGTTTCTAAACTGTATTACAGATAAATCATATCCTGGTTTCATTTGAGTGTATCTCCACGTGATTGTTCCTTCTTTACCAATGTTCTAAACTTGATAGTTCGGTGGAGAAGTTGTCATAAACAATAGTCAACCACAGGCAGAAAGGTTCATATTGTGCTCTAACAGGATATTTACTAGACCTCAGAACAATCTGTGGATTTAATAAGGAGAATTATTTCATTTCAATAGTAAAATCTATATTTGAGAAACATTTTGCGTTTCTTTGGACCAATGCAAATGTTTTTTTACTACAAAATTCTAATCAAGGTACTAGAATAAAGAACAAAAATGTATAAATCTCTTTATAACCGCAATTTTAGTATTTGCCCCAAATTGGGAGCAGGTGTTTTACCCTTCTGCTACTTATTTTTTCTAATTCTCCCATCTGTTCATTCTGGAAAACTAAAATATCTCAGCCATATCTAACATGCCACAGGTCACATTCTGTGATTGCAGGTGAAACACTCCCTATGGTGATATCACGGCTCTTCTGCTGCCCGGTGCCAGCCTCATCCTCATCACATTTCAGAAAATAATGTGCTCCTCCTTTAATCCGCTTGAATCTCCTAGAGCTGCCAAAACCAGGAGGACTAAAGCACCTGGTAGGAAATTTAAGATCAGTGGAAATGTATCTATTTACATACTGTATATTTGTACAGTATCAAGAAATGCTATTCCACTGTCAATATATAGCATTCAACTATAAGTCACAATGTCTACAAAGGTTCCAGTAAACACTGAAAAAAATATAATATAGAAAAGCTTTACCTTAAAAATTTTGTAAGCAAGCTTTAGCTATAAAATATATATATTATTTTATATATTAAAATATATAATATAAATATAAAATAATATAAAAATAAAAATATATTTTATATAATTTATATTATAAAATATATATTACATATATATTTATCAAGAACATCAAATCAAGAAATATTTAGGTCTCTAGTAATATATTGATTTTTCATAACCAATTTTGCCTCTTTCATTTATGGCAGATAATATGAATATTGTGCTTTATCTTCAAATATGTTCATCATTAGATAGCATATTATATATTGGATATGTATATTTTACAATAAGATGTATGTATCTTAGACACAAGTTTCCATAGTATTTGTGCTAAGTGTTCATTTTGTTCAGACTTACTCAGGGACTTATTTGTACGTGCTTAAGAGACAATAGTATGAAACTGAGGCTGGTTAAATGTTAAAATGTGGGAAAGGTAGGAATCCAGGAATCTGAAGTAGTGAAAAGGGAAAACAGGTGACAAAAGGGAGAAGGACTTTTGGATGCCTATTCAAAGGGGTCTCAGGCTTGATTTAAACTAAATCTGATTTGGATAAAAGAGTAAATAATTTTTTGCATTATCTCTTAGGCCCAAGTGCATTTTGATGCAACCCTGATTGAAAACTGGCTCTTTAGGGGCGCCTGGGTGGCACAGTCGGTTAAGCGTCCGACTTCAGCCAGGTCATGATCTCGCTGTCCGGGAGTTCGAGCCCCGCGTCAGGCTCTGGGCTGATGGCTCAGAGCCTGGAGCCTGTTTCCGATTCTGTGTCTCCCTCTCTCTCTGCCCCTCCCCCGTTCATGCTCTGTCTCTCTCTGTCCCAAAAATAAATAAACATTGAAAAAAAATTAAAAAAAAAAAAAAGAAAGAAAACTGGCTCTTTAAGCCCTATCCTAAACCTCAAAGAGCTTTCAGCTATTACAGGGCATAGCTAGAACAGGGGTTAAAACACAGGTGTTAAAAATATACTCATATTGTGATGTTTCATATCCCAGTTTCACTGTCTCTCCAGACCATAACTAGAACTTGGCCACAGTAGTGTTCAATTAAAATGTGATGCATGAATTTGCTCATATATATATACCATTGTCTTTGAAGATTTTATTAAAAGTACTAAAGTTCTGTACAGCATAGCAATATATAGTCAATAATATAATATATAGTATATAGTCAATCATATTGTAATAACTTTGTATGGTGGCAGATGGTATCTAGACTTATCGTGGGTATCATTTCATAATGCAAAAATATTGAGTCACTATGATGTATACCTGCAACTAATAGGATATGATATGTCAATTATACTTCAATTAAAAAAAAGTATTATTTAGAAAAACGTGTAAATTTCTCTATAATGTTCCATATGTTCTTGGAGATTTACATTATAAAAACCAAAAACTGAAACTACATTAAATATGGTTTAAATGTCTATTTTTTGTATTTACTTTTATTATATTTGACTACATGTTTAATCTTTATTAAGTTCTTAATCAATATCAATAAAAGTTGGAACAGCTGTTCTCTGAAATGTGTCCATTTTCATAAGACACTGCATATTTTTAGGAATATCCTTCATATCTGGAAATTTCTCACTTGTACAAAGAGAATTGCCA
This sequence comes from Herpailurus yagouaroundi, assembly GCF_014898765.1. NCBI lineage: Eukaryota > Metazoa > Chordata > Mammalia > Carnivora > Felidae > Herpailurus > Herpailurus yagouaroundi. The sequence goes on along the minus strand of NW_024412440.1, from coordinate 5,329,621 downwards.
TGGAATTCTCCTTCAATGATAGTTCTATCTTCTCTAGAAAACAGTATCATAACATTTATTTCTGTGTACATTCAGTTTTATTCTGATTACGAGTCTATGGTAGAATATAGTGTAACTCAATAGGGTAATATTCTTCAAGATCTTCATGAAATTGAGAGAAATAGGTGATGAACACATATTCATGAAAAACAGAAAAGAATATAAAATCCCATAACACACATATTTCTCTCCTGTTACCAAGTTTACGCATAAGTGTAGAGGCTTGCTCTTTGCTCATCTTGCTTTTATGGCAATGTACTTACACAACCCCTACATGGTAAAAATTATGAAACATGACTATAAATTAAAGCGGAGCCTATTATAAGTAAGCACTTACTTTATAGTGAATGCCTAATTGTATGTGATTCTTTTCAATTTCAAAGTTCAGATTTTCACACGTTCATTTGAAAGCTATTATTTCTCTGGCAATTAGATAATAAAACACATTGTTAGAAATATAATTTTCTGTAAAATTTTACTTATCATTCTTCAGTCTTTAAAATATTTTTAATTCAAAAATATTAAAATAAAAGCTTTTTCATTCAATTGCCCTCTCTAGCTCAGTAGTTCAAAAAAAAGGGCAAAGATCACCCTTTTTTTTTCTTTCGTTCTTTTGTTTTGTTTTGTTTTTGTTTTTTTTTTAGCTGGATGCATTTGAGGGTGGGAATAATTCCAACAAATGCAGCTGAAGTGCTTATTCAGTTGTCAGTGTGATTCTATATCATTTTGTTTGATTTTATAACTGTGTTTATAGATTGTTAGTGTTTGAAAGCACTCTACTTACTAGGAATTTGATAAGTGATTAAAAATTTGGCAAATGTTTTCTCCAAGTACTTCTAAATAGATTCTATAAACAAAGCCAAACAAAGTGAGGTACAGCATGAATGATGATTTGCCCTAATGGTTTCACAGTATTTAATGACTGTAGTAAGAGATATGTTTAGGGTATTTTTCCCTCTCTATGAGGTTCTGGGAAATATACGAGCATATAGCTGTCTTTCCACAAGAGGGCTTCATGTTTCAAATCAGCATTATCATACTTTTTTGGCACGAAGCCCAGAAAAGTCTATTGCTTGTTAGTTTATTGAATAAAGAAGAGTTTCTACTGGAATATTTTATAACTCTTCTGGAGAACTTCCAGAGATGTATTTGTGCATATTTGTATGTTTTGAGAAAATACAGACACACATGTTCAAATATTAATTAGATGTCCATTTGATTAATGGATTATAATTATATGTATGTATGAATTATCTACATATATATTTATAGTTATATAATTCTATTATTCAAGAGATTTCTCCCTACAGAAAAATTTTAGGTCATTTGTATGTATGTAAATATGTGTAATAATTATATATAAATATACATATACATAATATTCCCTATCATCTATCTATCTACCTATCTATCTAATTATAAACTGATATAAAGTAAGGGATTGACTTAAGCAATCATACAGGCTGAGAAGTCTTACAATCTGCTATCTGCAAGCTGAAGACCCAGGAAACCCATGGATGTCATTTCAGCTTGAATCTCAAGGCCTGAGAACCAGAAGACCATTGTCCCACTGAGGCCGAAGAGAGAGTGAATTCTCCTATCTTCCACCTTTTGTTCTGGCCCTTAACAAATTGGATGAGGCCTACTCACAAAGTGTAGTAGAGCAATCTATTTTATTCAGTCTACCAATTCAAGTGCTAATCCCTTCCACAAAGCTTCACAGACACACCCAGAAATAATGTTTAGCGAATCTATGCCCTCAAACCCAGTCAGGCTAACACATAAAATTAACCATCACAGAACTACAACTCCAGTTCCTATAGACCAAAATGTTTGTGGTAAATTGCTGACTCTAAGATCTTTATATTATTCATTAATCAGTTATTTATTATTCTACATATTACTCACTAGTGAATTATTTTTTATTTACCCATATTGCCCTACTCACACTATACTAGTCAATTATATATTATTTAATTTGATACTAAGTTATAATGAAAATATTATGTTCTAAGCCTTTTGCTTTTATATGCTATATTTTATGTACTATATAATCCTATTAGATGTTTACTGTGGAGATGATGATGGTGAGGATGATGTGTTATATAACTGAGCTTTAAAATGAATTCCAATATGTATTTCTTGAAAAGTTACTCTAGTTTCTCACAGAAGTTATCGCTTTTACCTACGTGGTGTGCACACATATACATATATACGTGTATAATGCCCTTACAGAAATTTGAAAAATTGAGAAAGGTACTTGATTTTTATTTCTTTATCCTTTAAGAGTTGTAATCAGTGAAGTGACCTGCAATCATTCTCATATTACTTGGATTTTTTCTAGCTAATATTCAAAAGTCTAGAAAATTGAACCTCAGAATCATTAAATTCATCCTACGCCACAAACTCAGCTTTTCCAGACTTCCTTAATACCTTAAATAGTACCATCAGAAAACTCTTATGTGGGATAAGACATTACTTCTTCTGGAAGCTCTCTCTATGCATTGCTGTGTAATACAATTACAAACTGTTTCAGATCTCTAGACACCTTTAAATTAAATCTACCTCTGTTTGTTTCCAGATGGGCAGCCTTTGATATACTACTTGAAATCTTTTAAGTCTCAGTGAATGCAAATATTAATGATATTAGTTTCATAGATTTGTTGTGAATGTAAATAGACACTTTATGAAAGGTGCTTACCTTGTAGCTGAAACATAATAAGCAGTCAATAAACGCTAGCTAATCTTCAGGTGTAAATGTCCTTAGAAAGGTATTTGGATAAGATTAAGAAAGACTATGATTAAAAAAAGAATACAATCCCCTCTCAAATTACAATGTTTTAAAAAGGCATAAGTTTATTTCTCTCTTATGGGTAGATACGATGAAAGAAGAATCATCAGGGCTGGGATCCTTACCCTCCAAATGAAACTTACATCTTACTATTGAAAACCAGTTTTCAGGCTCCAGGATGAAATGTACATTCCAGCCAGCATTATAGCTGAAAAGAGGAGACTAATGCCACACTACCACCAAACCACCCTGGACACATTGCCCTCAGACACAGTGTAGAAGTTGAACATGCCATTTCTAATAGTACTTTACTGAGCAGAACGTTAATCACTGGGCTAGACCCTACTTCCAGGAAAGCTGAGAAGTGTCATGAGGAGAAAAGTGAACAATATTTCCTTATCAGGAATCAACGGATTGAACTTAGGAGGCTGGTAACTGGAATATGTAGTTCTTTGCTCTTCCCGCCATGACTTATCTGAACTCATCTATTAAAATTCTAGCCCTTGGTTAATCTGCTCTGTTCCCTAGAATCTTCCTTGCCAATCTACAAACACGCCAGACATGCTTCTGCCTTAAAGGCTTTACAATTGATGTTTTCACTACCTGGATGGTTCTTACTCCTGGTGACTACCTGGATCATTCCTTTAAACCATTCAGGACTTTACTCAAATGTTACCTGCTCACTCATGCCTTCCTTTTGTACCTTAATTAAGATTGCAATAACATACCCATCCTCTTCGCCTCCACTCTGTGTTTAATGTTTTGGTCTCCCCAACCAATCTTACTAATAATACAAGAGATAACATTCATGCATTGTTTACTGTGTAACAGACACTATTCTAACTGCTTTACATATATTAATTCACTTAATCCTCAGGACTACCCCTTTGAGATAAGTACTATTATTATGCCTTTTTAAAAATTTCTGTGATAACTACAGCACAAAGAGGTTAAGAAAATTGGTCGCAGTCTCATAATTCTGAACACAGCTGGATTAACACAGCAGTCTGGTCTCAGAGCACCTGCTGTAACTACTATAATGCATTTCCTTGGTGCAAGCATGACACTATTAACATAAGCAATGCTTTTCTGTTTCTAGAATAAGCCTCCGCCCAAATTGGGTTGTTTTGTTCGTTGCTGAATCCTTACTATCTGAAAGCAAATCTAAATCTACTCTAATGCGCCATGTATCAACCAATGCACCTACTCCAGATTAAAATATGCTGTAAATGTAAAATGCATGTTGGATTTCAAAGATTTAGTAGCAAAGTAAATCATGTAAAATATCTCATTAATTATGTTTGTACTGAATACGATTTGAAATGATAATACTTTGTCTTTATATAGTTGCACACACACATATATGATGAACTTTGTCTGTGTTTTAAGCTTATTTTTACATTGACTAATCAGAAAGTTAAAATTACATATGTAACACATCTGTGGTTTGAATTATATTTCTCTTAAATAGTGCCATGGAAGAGGGTAGAAAAATAATGCTGAATAAATGAACAAGTTATTTTTCCAAGCAAATTGTTAAAAAATGATCTAGTTTGTTCTTTTTTTCAATTCAGATATAGCATTGGAAAAATGATATAAAAATATATTGTAAGTGGAGAAGTCAGATTTAAACTCCAGTAAGCCTATATTCAGAACCAATATTTATAACTCTTATAACCGTCATAGTAATTTTACTTTACACAATTTCATGTGAAATAAAATTTTGACTCTAGAGAATGACTAGTACATACTGTTAATTTCAGTTCTGTTTTTTTATTGAAATACAATTGACATAAAGCATATGTAAGTTTAAGATGTACAGTGTGTAGATTTGATACATTTATATATTGCAATATGATTATCACCATAATATTTTCTATACCTCTCTCTCTTCACATAATTATTATATATTTTTTATGGTGAGAGCATTTAAGATCTGGTTTCTTAGGAACATTGATGTACGTAATGCAGTCAGTATTATTAAGTATAATAATAATGCTGTGCATTAGATCTCCAGCAATTATCTTCTGCCTACAAGTTTGTATCCTTTTAACAAAATGATGCCTTGTTTAGATGTAAGAAATTATAAAAATAGGGGCTTCTGGGTGGCTCAGGCAGCTAAGCATCTGACTCTTGGTTTCGGCACAGGTCGTGACCTCCCAGTTTGTGAGTTTGAGCCCCACACGTGGCTCTGCACTGGCGGAGTGGACCCTGCTTGGGATTCTCTCTCTCCCTCTCTCTCTCTCTCCCCCTCCTCTGCTCCTGCTCTTTTTTCTCTCTCTCTCTCAAAATAAATGAATAAACATAAAAAATTTAAAAATAAATGAACACATAAAAATAAATTATAAAAATAAGACATTTTGAAGCGGATCTGATAGAATTGTGAGAGTGGGGAATTGGTTAGTAAACTAATACAAAATATACGACGAATGTCCAAAGAATAACAGTAAAAATTAGTTTCCTATTTCCACAGTAGGGGAAGAACTATTAACAAGGCAGGAAGCTTTATTTTTTTTTGTTTTGTTTTGTTTTTTTGTTTTTATTTTTGGGACAGAGAGAGACAGAGCATGAACGGGGGAGGGGCAGAGAGAGAGGGAGACACAGAATCGGAAACAGGCTCCAGGCTCTGAGCCATCAGTCCAGAGCCTGACGCGGGGCTCGAACTCACAGACCGCGAGATCGTGACCTGGCTGAAGTCGGACGCTCAACCGACTGCGCCACCCAGGCGCCCAAGGCAGGAAGCTTTAAATCAAACTAATAGAGATTATAAAATGCATCACCTTTGAATATGAACAATATAATACCACTAGCACTGGAAAGTGTGTGTTTGTGCATGAAATTCACAAACTGTCCCAGCTGTATGCTTCATGCACTGGATGGATTGACTAACCACTTATTGATTCAAAAAGCAGTCATTGAGCATAGACTATATGTAAGCCGTGAAGCTGCTTGGTACGAATACATAGTAGTGAATGTGATGGGCATATTTCTTTTATTTTTTTTAATAAATCATTTTTTTAATCTTTATTTATTTTTGAGAGACAGATATAGAGTGCAAGCGGGGAGGGGCAGAGAGAGTGGGAGACACAGAATCTGAAGCAGGCTTCAAGCTCTGAGCTGTCAGTAGAGTCTGATGTGGGACAATAAATCATGTTTTTATCTTTATTTATTTTTGAGAAACAGAGATAGAGCGCAAGTGAGGAGGGGCAGAGAGAGAGGGAGACACAAAATCCAAAGCAGTCTCCAGGCTCTGAGTTGTCAGCACAGAGCCTGACGTGGGACAAGAACCCACGAACTGTGAGTTTGGGACCTAAGCAGAAGTCAGGCGCTTAACCGACTGAGCCACCCAGGAGCCCCTCATTATTATTTTTTTAATGTTTACTTATTTTTGAGAGAGAGAGAGAGACAGAGCATTAGGGGGGAGGGACAGGGGGAGACAGAGACACAGAATCAGAAGCAGGCTCCAAGCTCTGAGCTGTCAGCACAGAGCCCAAAGCAGGGCTGAAACTCACAAACCATGAGATCATGACCTGAGCCAAGTCCACAACTTAACCCACTGAGCCACCCACGCGACACAAGGGATGGGCATATTTCCTAACCTCAGTTAGTTTATAGTCAGATAAAGGTCCAGAAACAAGAGCATAAATGCACTAAAATTTTAAAATACCTGCAAGTTGTGTAAATTCAAAGAAGAATAAGTAATAGAATAAACACTACTGCAGAGGAACACTTTGACTTCAGTGTCTTTGGAGGCTTCTCTGGGTAAGTGATGCATCCTAGGTCTGGGCACAGAAGCTGAAAAGATGGTACTGCCTCAGGATTCAGGAAATGTTGAAAGCTCCTGTGGCAGCAAGAGGCGGTGGGTGTGTTTGCAGACTTAAAAGGACAAGGTGAGTGTGCTACAGAAAGAAAAGCTGAGGGAGGCGGAGGAGTGTTCCGAGTAACTTAGGTTGGAAATGGGAATGGCGATTTTATATAAGCATAGTGGAAGTTTCTGAAAGGTTAAGAAGGAGGTGGTCCAATTCACATTAGGGAGGAAAAAAAAGAAACCTCAAGGTGCTTATCAGGGAAGGGACTGTGGTGGGAGGAGTACAAGTGGGGACTCGATTAAGAGCATACAATCAGAGTGGCACCGGGGTGGCTCAGTCAGTTAAGCATCCAACTCTTGATTTCGGCTCAGGTCATGAACTCACAGTTTGTGGGTTCAAGCCCGGCATCCAGCTCTGTGCTGAAAGTGCAGAGACTGCTTGGGATTCTCTCTCTCCTCTCTCTTTCTCTGCCCCTACCTTGCTGGGTCTCTCCCTTAAAATAGATAAATAAACTTTAAAAAATAATAAAAAAGAGGATATGAGAGGCCAGTGGCCTGATTTGTATGGTGTCTGATGGAGAAAAGCAGGCACAGCATTGCCAAAATACTACCTTAAAATGCTATTATCTTTAATCAAATTCCCTAAGTGTTTATAGTATATAACAAGCACTTCAAGAGTCATTCCAATTAGAAAGTCTGTGTTAATTCAAGTTTAAGAATCAATTTATAGATATTTCCAGATTAGTTTTTCCTCTTATTTCTCACGATTACACAAGGGAGTGCAGTAAATGAAGCATGGTTTTCTTTGGATGTGTTTTATTTCTTTCCAGTCTTTTAACACCCTTCAGTACTATAAATAGTACTATAGCCATTGCATTAGAAATGTGGAAATAATGCTTTTTAGAAATTACATTTTCAAACACAGTCAAAGATTTTCTAAAACTTACTTAACTTGTAAACTTCTTGTTACAGGCTAAACAATGTCCTCATTTGGGGATTAAATCACTCTAGGTGACTGGACCATTTATACCTTGGTTAAAACTTGAGAACAATGGCATATTATCCTTTTATCATTTAAAACAACTTTAGCATGTTTTGCCCAGCTATGTTTATGATCTTTATTTACTTTAGGAGTTATGATTGTTCATAATCAAATTTCGTCCTTAATATAATCCTTTTTAGCTTAAGAAAGAGGCTTTAGAAGCTGGGCAATACTCTCCATTTATTATTCTCATCACAATAGAGGTGGTGAAATGCCACTTTATTATCATTAGAGGACCAGGTGAGTCTATTGAACTTGCATGGTAGGGACAATCTGTGCCTGATAAAATGCTTCAACTTCCAGTTAGTGAAATTTTGTTCAATCAATATAAAGTGCTGAGGAGACATATCCTGCTTTAAATTGTGCCAGGTACTTTTAAGTAGTCGACTATGATACTCAATGTCAAGGCACTACAGTGATGTATTTAAGTTTAAAAATGTCTTACCGACTTTGAGTGCTATAAATTTACCTTTTGTGAATGATAATTATAAGTTTGACTTTACAGAAGTTTGGCAGAGTCTCACCATTCTTCCAGCAAATATTAAGATTGAGTTCTATTTTTTTAACAGTCTATTTCAGTGCAATGTTTTTAGACATCTCTAGCAAGAACGCAGTACAAATCAGGTAACTCCGTTCTGTATGTGTAAACACACTGCAATTTGATTATATTGCTGAAATTGTTTATATTTTCACAAGAGAAACCAATGCAGAACATTGGAGATGCCATATAAATGTGGAGGTATTACAAGTAAAGGAAGATTAGAGAGTAACTCACTTCAGTTAAATAAATCCAAAAATATTCCTGAAATGTATAAACCAAGCAGCTTGCACTTAAGTCTGTTGATTATACCACCAATATGTTAATTATATGCCAAAATCCACATGAAAAGAGAGGAAAGAAAGGAGGGCGAGAAAGAGGAACAAGAGAGAAAGAGAAAGAGATTATGTTTGTTATATTTGTGTTTACCCTGACACATCTTAAAAATTAAAACAAATATTTTTATTCTATTAAAAGAGAATTCAATTTAAATCCTAAAGCAATATTAATCAAACACTCATAGATCAGTATAGCACTATTTTAAATTCTGTCAACAGCATCTCCAGATTATGATTTTAAATAAATTTAGGTTTGGGGCGCCTGGGTGGCGCAGTCGGTTAAGCGTCGGACTTCAGCCAGGTCACGATCTCGCGGTCCGTGGGTTCGAGCCCCGCGTCAGGCTCTCGGCTGATGGCTCAGAGCCTGGAGCTGGTTTCCGATTCTGTGTCTCCCTCTCTCTCTGCCCCTCCCCCGTTCATGCTCTGTCTCTCTCTGTCCCAAAAATAAATAAACGTTGAAAAAAAAATAAAAAATAAATAAATTTAGGTTTTATGCACTGCTATCCCTTTTACCCCAACTATGTTGCCATGTGATTGATACATCTTCAACTGTCATATCCTCAAATAGAAGCTCAGAGTGACCTAGGGAAGAGCGATATAAGCTAGCTCTGGGATCACTTTGGAAAAAAGAGTCTAACTTGCTTTACTCTTGTTGCTAAGGTAATATATCAAACTTGACTATGATGTCATGACTTGAAGCATTAATTCCATTGTTTGAAGAAAAAAAAAAACTAAGCCCAGTGATAAGCCTTGTAATTTTCTTTGGATTGAATGTGAGTTCTAAAATCTGAGATTGAAATTTTTGTTCAATAGGGAAAAGAAAAGAGAAAAAATATGCTTGAGAAATATAAACAATATCTTAGAATTCTAGTTTCTTGGGTATTTCAATTCACGAGGGAGAAAATATAAAATTCTTACAAAGTGTTTATCTGTATAGCTCATTTTTTTTTTTAAATAGGGTTACTATCAAGTTTATTTTGATTATGGAACAAAAGATAAATTGATCCACTGAACAAGAAAATAAACAAGAAAATAAAAAATTCTGAAAATAAAAAAACTTATTGTATATAGGTATATATTGTTTTTCTTAAAGTCATTGGACCTACTACTATTCTAATGAGGATATGCCAGAATATCTTTGTTTTGCTTTATGCATGAGGGTTTCAAGGGACATTTCAAATCATCCTTCCAAACTTACCATATTAATTATAGAAAAAATAAAAATAAAGAATTTTTAAAAAGTCCCTTCCAGACTATTTCTACCAAGAAAGAGAATCAATCTGAGGAAATAATAAGATTATAGAAATATATTTTTATTGAAGATATTATTAGAGTTATATTGAAGAAATTACTTTAAATTTTTGTCATCATTTCCTTGAACTAGCTGTGCCTATGCTAACTATGGAAAAAGAAAGAAAAAAACACACTTCCTCTGATTAAGATTTTTTAAATTGAAAACAACATATAATTTTAATAAAAAATTTAAAAAGAAACTTCAGAATTAACCCAAGTTAATATCACATCCTATTGGTACATGATGAGGCATTATTTTATTTATTTTTTTATTTTTTTATTTTTTTTATTTAGACTTTTCATTCTAAGTTTTTATTTAAGTTGCAGTTGGTTAACATACAGTGTAATATTAGTTTCAGGTGTCGAATTCAGTGATTCATCACTTACATACAATACCCAGCGCTCATCACAACAAGTACCCGCCTCAACCCACTCCCCAACCTATGTCCCCTCCAGTAACACTCAGTTTGTTCTTTATAGTTAAGAGTCTGTTTTCTGGTTTGTCACTTTCTTTTTTCCCCCATGTTAATCTGTTTTATTTCTTTTTTAATATATAATTTAAATATATGTAGTTTTCTATTTAAAAATATTAAACCAATGCTTATCTCTTTAGACATATGTTCTATGAAGTATCAGCTTCCATTCTGCTACAAAGAAAAAGCAATTGCTTTGTCAGTTATCAGAACGAGAGCATTACTTTGTTTTTTTTAATCTCCTCAATGACTTTATTAAATTGGTTTTAATCAATAATATTTACAAGTAAAGAAAATTAGGTTTAAAGAAGTGAAATAAGTAGGCCAAGGTCAGTCAGTTTAAAAAAAAAAAAAAAGGTTGTAAAAACTGTCTTCAAAACTGCTCTGAACCTCTAGCAGAAACATTAATAAAAGTCAAAGGAGGATATTTTTTCTTTACAAAATAAATTTTCCAATGAAGAGCTTTAAAAAAATGGAGAGAAACACAGCAATAGCAATGCATTTTTCCAGTTGATTATATACTGTAATAATGGGGACAGCTTAGCAAAGTGATTGATGTTATTTTCCAAAGATCAATGCTACAGAATTAACCACATATCATAGGACTTTCATTAATGATTACAAATCCCAGTAATATGTTTTTTAATTACAAGTTTCTAATAACAGACTTACACTTTTGGGAAATTGTGCATGAAGGAGAAATGTGAATAAAAAGTCTAAAATCTTTCAAATATTATTTCTGGTAAGTTATCCATTAAATGCACTACACAGCACTCTTTCTTGTGCAATCATTGCCCTAAAAGGAAATTTCTGATTCCTCGAATGACTGTCAGCAATGCCTATTATATTTTACGGCTTTGAAATGTGAGGTAAATGCCTGAGTAAATACCGTAACGCAACACAAGATGCATTACATTTTCTTCCTGCAAATTTGATTTCTTCTTTTATACTGCCATAACTTTTTCTTTCAGACAAGATAGCCAATAGGTAATTCTATTCTTGTTATACTGCAGAGAAGGGAAAGCAGACTGGGGCTGAAAAGTGTGTTATACCTTTAAATTTTTTTTTTAATGTTTATTTATTATTGAGAAACAGAGACAGAGCATGTGCATGGGAGGGGCAGAGAGAGGGGGAGACACAGGATCCGAAGCAGGCTCCAGGCTCTGTGCACAGAGCCTGATGCAGGGCTCGAACTCACAAATCACGAGATCATGACCTGAGCTAAAGTCAGACGCTTAACCAATTGAGCCACCCAGGTGCCCCGCAATATACCTTTTCATACCAAAATCACCCATCTCTTTCTATTTTCTGTGTTCTAATGAAAAAGATAGTGAGATAAATCAATGAGACATCTCTGTTCACTGTTCATCTCTCTTTCATTATTTTCATCTCTAGAAGCCATCTATTAGGTGTTGCTGCCTCAATGAAATTCCATGCAAGCTTCATGTCAAATTATACATTTATTTTGCTCATAACTAAATACTATAGTGCACAATATCTGAAATTATATAGTCCAAGTCCTGATGTGAATTTACTCTCAAATCTAATTAGTTTTCAAGGTTTAGCCTTTTTATTTTCTGATGTCTCCCTAGGTTTTGAGTTCCTATTAATTTATCTGACCTTTGGACACTTCAAAATAGTCTCATTTGCTTCTATCTCTGAATATCGCAAAGTTGTATCCATGTGCCATTATTAGGTAATTTAGGATTCCCTTTTCTAGTAGCAAGCATCCTAATCTTACTGGGAACAAGCTTGCAAAATAACTTGGGAAACACAACTCTCTCTAGCTTTAATAATTTAAAATTTTTGACTCAACACTAGTGAGACTGACTTCCTTAGTTATAATTTAAAAGCTCTGGGGAAAGGCAGTTGTTGGTGATGACTGAGCCAGGAAACTCTTTCTGTAGACAAGTGAACAATGCTTATATGCACCTAGCAGTCAAATATGAACCACATGATCAGAAAAAGGAGGTGTGGCACCCAGAAGAAGGAAAGAATCATGGGCACATACTTTATCTTTTTTAACTAGTTGAAACTTTTTAACTCCAAATGAAGAAAATTCATGAAAAACTTGCTTAAGAAAAAAATAGTTTGAGGGGGGGTAAACAAGGGAGGGAAACATATATTACCTATAAAATTGCAAAGTCCAGGAGGATATAATTACCAGCTTCAGTGCAATTTGATTCAGGCTTCAACTCCCCGCCCCAATGTCCTTCCTATCTCTGTTCATCACTCCTGTTATCTCCCTTAAATCTTGACTCATTGTGAGGCCTCCCATTGTGTTACGGTGTTTGGCTGCATCACCAGTTATTTCACATGGTCAGAATCGAGTTCAGTGGAGAAAGAGGCAACTCTCTAAACTAGTATTCCCCCCAAACGTCTTAAGGAATCCATTTTTTTTCTTTGCTTAGGTCATGTGTCTATCCCTAAAGAAATGACTCTGGCTCAGAGAAATGTAATGCACCGCTTGGTTTTGGTCCATATCGCCTGTAACACCCTTTATCACAGAGGTCATTCTTCACTCAGGCCTTTGGAGCAAAAATAAAGAGGTGTATACGACCAGACTGATATCATTAGAATATGAGTGGCAGTAGATCTCCAAGTTCAAACACATTTCTTCTTATGCAAACACATTGAAAATACACACCATTTCTAAATAATTCAACACTACTACATATACATTTAAACTCTGCAACAAAGGATCTTATCCACCTACTAAATCCAGGTCCAAATTCTGGATCTCAGAGTATTTTATGTGTCTTTCTATTAGATATGGATGAGAATTCTAAAGGCTAAATAATGGGGTTATTTAAAACACATAAAATCTAAATGATGAATAAAGAATCAAAATAGTGGACTAGAGAAAAAAACAGACATTCATATTTGGTAAATGGAAGAAAGAGAAACAATACAAAGTAATACACGGCAGTATTAAACTTAGTGGAACTTTGCTTGTATTGCTTCGATGAAATACTTAATTTTAATATAGTAGTATATTATTGCAACCTTGAACTTTACAGAAACCCTCATTTATAAGTAATTTGTTACCTAAGAAATAAGTTCTTGATATAATTCTAAAGACTGAAATATTGCTGATTTTTTCGAAGGGACTTTTAGACATTATTTAAATGTAGATTTTAGGGAAAAAAAAGCAGAGTTGCAACTACTCATTTAAACTAATTATGTATATTTTGTGTCCTCTTGTAGTTTATAATCATTAGATACAGAAGAACTCGCCTTCTCCATTGTGATTTTGTGAGGATATCGCATTTATACTCTCAAGTGAAGTACAGCCACAGAGTGCAGAATAAATTGAAAGTACACAAAGAAGTTCACCTTACTCTGCCTGGAGGAGGTTCTGAGGCTCTAAAGTGCACTGCATCTCGGTTTCCACTTTTGGGGTTTCTGAAAGATAAATCATTATATACAACATTTTAATGCCTTAGGAGACAAGCATGCTGCTGCAAGAAAACCAGAACTAAAGTAAGAAAGCTCTTGAAAGATCTCACAATGAAGTTCAGAAGATACAATGGTTGATACTTGACGTTAAAATTTCCCACCCACCGTTTTTTACAAGAAGCATTTGTTTCATGATTCTTGCCTTTTTGTTGTTGTTATTGTTTTGTTATGGTTTTGGAAAGAAGAAGAAGGAATAGGTAGGTTGGAATCAGTTCACATTTTATGCTTATGTATTAACCTCAGAAAATAGCGCTGACATTTCCGTAAGGGGTACATTTTATTTTGGGGGTTGTGTATAGGACTTAGATCTAGGAGTAGGAAATCTGATTCTTGTTTATATAAAATGTTTTAACACAAAAAACTGACTTCTGTCAATATATGCACACACACACATGATATGTCAAAAACATGAAGAAAAAGCATGCAGTGTATTTCTAAGAAAAACAAAAGCATTGTTTCACTATTTGTCTAGTAATTCTTGGAAGAAAAATGTAGTGAGACTGATTTCACTGGAGTTGAAATCCAAGATAAGCTGATCTGGTAAACTAGATGGAAGAAATCAGAATTTCCTAGTATTCAAAGGATCCCTGAGTGCACTGTATAGGTAGAAGAATGGGGCTCTTGTGTCATTATGCCATTAATATTGCCCATAGATCATTCTTGGTTTACTTTGTCAATTGAATGTTGATCTGCAACAGAAACTATTCAGACACTTTTCTTCTGTTTACGTAAACCAAGTCTGCAAAAGAAATGAGTTATACACAAACTATTTAAGTCTTTTGCAAGTACCTTAATTATATTTCTACTAATAAAAAACAAAGTGTACTTTTGAATATTTGGGGCACATTTTAAAGTCTAAGCTTTTATTTGAGAAGACTAAATCAGGAAGTATTTTAATTGGAAATTTAAGCAATCATATACATGATTAGCATCATTAGTATCAGTTGCACAATGCTGAAGAGGACAGGTTGCAAATCTGTGTTTTGCTTGATTTTTCTTTCTCTTCTCCTCATCTTCCTCCTCCCCCCACCTCTTCCTCCTTCTTTTTTTTATTGTTTCCACAATAACTTGAAAGTATTAAATAACATTCATACAATTTGATGACTGTGGGGTATTGTAGAAGTTCTTCAACAAATCTACACTTAAATGTCTTTCCAGACAACTCATTAATCCTCATATAAAGTATACTGATTGACATGTACAGCAAAATAGATGTTTATGGCTAGTAGTTTATGCTCTAGAGTTCTAAGACAATACTCTTTCTGCCATTGAAAGTGTACACTTAGAAGTTTGAGGCATACTTGGCTGCCTGCCTCTCTGTGTCAAATCTATTATTATAACTTAATTTAAAACTAAGTTCATAGCAGCACTCTCAACAATAGCCAAATTATGGAAAGAGCCTAAATGTCCATCAACTGATGAATGGATAAAGAAATTGTGGTTTATATACACTATGGAATACTACGTGGCAATGAGAAAAAATGAAATATATGGCCTTTTGTAGCAACGTGGATGGAACTGGAGAGTGTGATGCTAAGTGAAATAAGCCATACAGAGAAAGACAGATACCATATGGTTTCACTCTTATGTGGATCCTGAGAAACTTGACAGGAACCCATGGGGGAGGGGAAGGAAAAAAAAAAAGGTTAGAGTGGGAGAGAGCCAAAGCATAAGAGACTGTTGAGAACTGAGAGCAAACTGAGGGTTGATGGGGGGTGGGAGGGAGGAGAGGGTGGGTGATGGGTATTGAGGAGGGCACCTTTTGGGATGAGCACTGGGTGTTGTATGGAAACCAATTTGACAATAAATTTCATATATAAATAAAAAACAAAAATAAAAAATAAATAAATAAATAAATAAAAAATAATAATAAAAATAAAACTAAGTACATCAATGACATGTAAATAAGTATCTGTTATTTAATTTAAATAATTGGGAAAACCCTGTTTATATCAAGGAACCAAAAGAACACTAATTCAAATTGCTTTTTGTTAATCACCTTTAAACAATAGGGGCGAAGAACTACAAAATTTATTAAGATATTAAGCTATGCACCTGAAATACAAAATGTCATTTTTTTAAATTGTTCTTGTTTCTGTTCTTTAGTTCTAGTGTTCCCCCCCCCACCCGTTGAGAACTAATTAAATCTGTTAGTTATTCTAGAATCTGTAGACACTTCTAACTGCTGCTGAAACCAGTTGCAGAGCCAAAAATTTTTTCTTTCTGGAGGCTGAATCTCTAGATATATATTTATATACAATAGATATATACATACAAATATAACATGTAAGGAGGAGTAGGAAGATGGATAAATTTGTTCCAATTTCAGAGAAAAGATCAAGGCATGTAACATATATGGAAAAACAGGACATAGAGGGCATTGTAATGTAGTCTGAGTAGGACAATTCAGAGATGAGAATACAAAGAAAGTGAAAAGAATATTAAACTGAATGCCTGAGGCAATCATCAGGAATGAAAGAAGAAACTCCTAACAAAAACTGTGATAACAATTACGGAAGAAATATCACAGTCAGAATTTTATATGTTTTTTTTTTTAATTTTTTTAATGTCTATTCATTTTTGAGAGACAGAGAAAGACAGAGCATCTGACTTTGGCTTGGGTCACGATCTCATGGTTTGTGGATTCGAGCTCTGCGTCGGGCTCTGTGCTGATGGCTCGGAGCCTGGAGCCTGCTTCAGATTCTGTGTCTCCTTCTTTCTCTATCCCTCCCTGACTGGTGCTCTGTCTCTCTCTGTCTCTCAAAAATAATAAATGTAAAAAAAATTTTTAAGTTATTTATGCTTTTTATTTTTAAAAAGTGGATTGGGGGCGCCTGGGTGGCGCAGTCGGTTAAGCGTCCGACTTCAGCCAGGTCATGATCTCGCGGTCCGTGAGTTCGAGCCCCGCGTCAGGCTCTGGGCTGATGGCTCAGAGCCTGGAGCCTGTTTCCGATTCTGTGTGTCCCTCTCTCTCTGCCCCTCCCCCATTCATGCTCCGTCTCTCTCTGTCCCAAAAATAAATAAACGTTGAAAAAAAAATTAAAAAAAAAATAAAAATAAATAAAAAGTGGATTGAAGATTTTTAAGATAAATTAAATGTAGTAAATCTTTTGTTTTTCAAAAAGTTTTATTTTTATTGTTCATAATATCCAAACCTAAATTCCATGCATTTCCACTTGTGGATTAAGAAAGGGGTTTGTTTGTTTGTTTGTTTGTTTGGAATAGCCGTATCTTTTATTCCTTTGAAACTTTATTTCCCAAATGGCTCCTTCTCTGTATTTTCTCCTTGAACACATGTCCAGGCCAAGATGAAAAGTGAGAAGTATAACTGGTGCCATTCTGATCATTATCTCTAAACCATGCACTCCTGTAGTGTTCTCCTTCCTGAAGCAGTTGAAGATTTAAAAATAACATTTTGCTGTTGGAGAAGAAACCCCAGGCAAGAGATTCACCTGGGGAAAAATATTCATTCTTCATTATTCCTTCTAAGAAGGCATATCCAGCACTGAAAATATATTGCTCTAGGGGTATTTTTGTTTTGTTTTGATTTGATTTGTTTTGCTCTGCCATTTGGAAACAAAGACCCATGAAGTAAAAGAAAAATCCATCACTGGAAAAAATAAAAAGTAATTGAAATTATGATAAAAATACAAAACCCATTACAACAAATTCATTTTACCGGGATTATTTTTCTTGTTAACCTCTCTAATCGTATTTAATCTAGTGCATTAGTAGTTCTATTACTTTCTATTTATTCCTAATTTTGCACTGTTGGTATATGAGAAGTCCTCACAAAACATTATCAGTGAATATTAATCTGATTCTAATATTAAATTGCCTTAATTGCAGCATTTCTAATTTAAATTTACTAATTAATGTTTTCATCAAGCAGAGCAATACTGAATTGAAAGCTGGATGGAGGAAAAACAAATTTATTCTGACACACTATGGCACTTTGAGAATGAGTAAGGCATACAAGTGAGCTATCTTTGAAACCTCAGTGTAAATATTTCCATAGTGTGATCGATATCAGTCTATGCAAATCTTTCTAAGTAAGATAAGTAGGATTATTATCTCCCACTAAAATAATGATTTTTAAATGGCCAATTTTATTTGGTTGCTGTGAGCTGAAATAATGTATCTAAACTACTT
Organism: Herpailurus yagouaroundi; assembly: GCF_014898765.1. NCBI lineage: Eukaryota > Metazoa > Chordata > Mammalia > Carnivora > Felidae > Herpailurus > Herpailurus yagouaroundi. The sequence goes on along the minus strand of NW_024412440.1, from coordinate 5,311,688 downwards.
AGCATAATGTATGACAAAAATAAGTGTTAGAATTTTTAAAAGATAGGAAATGAAATTTGAGACACTTTCTCCTCAGTCATCTTCCAGGAAAATTGAAGAAGTAATAATATAGATGGAAAATGATGATGAAGAGGAGGAGGACCATAATGATGGCAATGACAGATGGATAGATGGCTAGATAATCCATGGATAGATAGATAGGTTTTGAAGGAATTACAATGAATGGATAAAAAAAACAGAAAAAAGAAATCATGTCACTCAGTGATGACTGGGGTCTTGCATTCATGGGCTAAAGTAAGAAGATTTAATGTGCAAAACCTTGCAGAACAATAGGAATCAGAGAACAAAGCCATATTAGACAGGAAGAAGGCTGGAGTTTCTGTAAACTAAACTTTAAATCTTGTTCTAACCTGCAATTTCTGTGGCCTTGGGTGAAGTTTTTACCTTCTCATCTGTAAAATGGGACACTGTTAACGGTTCTAGCTGCATCAGTTGTTGGAATATAAACTAAGTTCACATATACCAAGCACTCAGAGCAACACCTGTACAAATGCTCACTCTTGTTTTGTTTTTTAATGCTTATTTTGAAAAGGGGAGAGAGAGTGCTGTCGAGCAGGGAAGGGGTAGAGAGAGAGAGAGAGAGAAAGAGAGAAGCCAAAGCAGACTCCATGCTGTCAGCACACAGCCCAACATGGGGCTCAAACCAACAAACCATGAGATCATGACCTGATCTGAAACCAAAAGTCAGACACTTAACCAACTGAGCCACCCAGGTGCCCCTAAAGGTGTTCACTCTTGTTAGAACAAACAAAAAAACCTAGACATTTGAGGGACAGGACAGCATGAGAGCAAATTAAAGGAAAGTCTGCATTTTTTTTACACTGGTTGATATCACCACTGTGTTTGTTGTATTGTCTTAAAATACTTTACGCTTCTTTTAAATTTTTTAATTATTTCTTAGAGACGGAGAGAGACAGAGCACAACTTGGGGAAGGGTAGAGAAAGAGGGAGACACAGAATCTGAGGCAGGTTCCAGACTCTGAGCTGTCAGCACGGAGCCCAACGTAGGGCTGGAACCCATGAACCATGAGAAAATGACCTGAGCTGAAGTCAGACACTTAACCGACTGAACCACCCAGGCGCCCCTTCTTTATTCTTTTCGTTCATTCTATCATATCTCATTGTGTTGTAACACACAATGCTTTATTTTTACTTACATTTTTACACTCAAATACCATGCATTTATATGTATTTGTTGAATAATTAAATCTAGCTGTAAGGCTTCCACATACACTCACCTGACTTGTATGAGAAGGTTCTTAAAATCATGTACTCATGCTTTGTAATGCAAAAGTTGTTCAATACAGTAAATATGAGCTCTGTGATATGTCGATGACTCATAGAAGTGATAAAAATCCCACCACTCTAAAGAAATTGAATGTTTCATTTATTTTAAAACAGTGCCATTGTGTTTATCAACATGCTGCTTTAAAGATGGCAAGATTTATTGACAACTTTTAGTCTTTGATTTAAAACAATATACGTACTAAACTACATGTACTTACTTAAGGCTGATAAATGTATTTGACTATTCAACATAATATGCTACCTTTTATTATTGATGTACTAATAAATGCATTCATACGCTAAAAGGGCTGGAAAACCAAATATTTCATTCATTACCACTCTCCATATTATCAGACTTAATAGCTATAATAGATGATATCATAGATTGCTACACACAAGGCATTGAGCTAAGTTAATTTCATGTACTAACTCACTTAATACAGTAACTTTTGAAGAAGACTCTACTTTTAACCCAATTTAAAATAAAAAATTTCACTATTTTATATAATTATTTTCCCATCTATACTCTGGGTACAATGGATAGTAGTTCATAATTAGGATCTTAACTTAAAATTATTCTGTCATCTCCATTTGCTCCATGTAGGCTAAGAAGCAGTCAATAGCAAATATTTGAAAATGATAAATTCAAAATTAGATTTAAATAAAAAATATTAAATAATTAAAGGAATAGTTTACAATTCAAAGTTTAGAGTACAATATCAAAACCTAAAAAGTCTCAAAGCATAACAAAGTATTTAATTCATTCACAGATGAAACCATATATTCCTAATATTTTAAGCTTGTTTGAAAGTAGGTATTACCCTAAGCATGCAAAAGCTATTGAAAATTTCTTGTAAATGAAACCTAATGAAATCCAAACTCATGGTTTGGGATATGGAGAAGAGAGTTGGAGGTAGCATATTTTATAGCAATTTTATAGCAAAAGTGTTGAGATTATTTATTTCAATGTAAGATAACAGTGACTTCTCAAAAACTCCAATGAAATTAGGGCCCTAAATTATAAATCCCCCTGAGAAATAACCTATCAAGATGAAACTTTTGATCCTACCCCAAAATTTCCCACACTGGAATTTTCACATTAAAAATGATTATTGGGGTGACACCTGGGTGGCTCAGTTGGTCGAGCATCCAACTTTTGATTTCAGCTCAGGTCATGATCTCATGGTTCTTGGGATGGAGCCCCAGATCGGGCTCTGTGCCAACAGCACAGAACCTGCCTGGGATCCTCTGTCTCCCTCTGTCTCTGCGCCTCACTCCCCTGTTCCCTCTCTCTTTCAAAATAAATAAACAAATATTTTAAAAAATGATTTTTTAAAATAATACATGTCAAGATTTATATAAAGTAGTCATAGAGCTTTTTTTTAAAAATAAAATTTAACTATTTAACATCAAAAATACTGAATTCGGTATTCAGAAATCATGTTGTTTTAAAATCTCCATGTGTTCATTAGCTAAGTAGTGATTTAACATCGATTAATTTATTTGATAATTATTATAACAAATCACTTCATATTTTGGGGGCTAACCTCATTTCATAATTTAAATGAAAGAATGGTCCTAGGGGATTCTCGAAGTCCCTCTCAGCTCTCATATTCTACTTACTTTGTAGTTTCCAAATGTATTTTATTATCTAAGGAATAAGTTTGGGGTAAATTTGTCTGAAATAATTTCACGTTGAATATACTTAAAGAAACCTATTAAAAATAAAACTGCTTGCATTTGGGGAAAAATACACTAAACAGATACTATCAAATCCATCAGATCAAAGATATTTGTCATTTACATATATTAAAATTATTTTTCCTACGTGGATACTATCAGAATAGATATACACTTTTCTTTTAAGCAAGAAAATAATCTAAATGTGCTTTGGTCTCATTGCCATCATTTCTTCCTTCTAACACTTAAAGGGTTAATTGAGAGACAACAGGAATCAAGTAATTTTTCCGCTCAAGTTTGTATTCAGATTCATCTAACAGACATAAACTAATGCATGCAATATTCTTCCATCTTATTAAGCTTATACTATAGAAATGAAAGAAAATAGTGCTTATTTGCTCTTATAACCCTAAAAGGGAAAATTCTGAATCTTAAGTAGTAATTAAGAAAAACAAAACTACATTTTAAACAAAGCATCTGTTATCTGGGCATGCCATTTTTCCCTTTTCTTTTGTGAAGAATAGCCTTGAATTTAATTGTACATTATAATTGCACATCATTCCTTTTGGAACTGCTAAATTATCCCTCTAATTTTCTTTGTATTTCTCTTCATTTTTAGCCAAACTATGTTTCAGCAATACATTATTACGTATTCTATAATGAAAATATTTTTACTTCTCCTTGAAAATGGCTATATAGCCTATGCCTCTTCTGAGACGTTGGAGAGAGGAATTTAGGATTTTTTTTTTGCATTGGAACAGAAAATGAACCCCAAGTCCATTCAATAGTCCTTTCATTCTGCAAGCAAGCATACACTCTCACAGAGAAAGAGCATTGCAGTGACAGTGTACCTTATGCAGACACTAGTGCTTCAGATGAAGGTTAATGGTTTGATTTGCAAGAATACCAGTGTACAAACTGTAATTAGGAATGTCTGATGAAAGCCTGCAGTATAATATGAAAAGAAAACACCTGCTTGTTCATAGTAATGGCTGCCTTTCATCCTTTCTATGTCATTTTTCTGTTTTAATAGACCATTTATCAAAATCTCATATGCTCATTAATCTTAGGTTATAGGAAAAATAAAAGCGCATATTGAATTTCAATAAAGAAATTTTATTTCCTCTTTTTAACCTTCTTTCAAATAAAAGTTAGAACCCATGATGCATTATGTCCTAAATGTTGCTTAGTTAGTTGGCAATGGAAATTATACAAAGGTAAAGGTTTTTTTTGTGTGTGTGTGTGATTTCTAATAAGTGCCTGTTTTACTCAGTTTTATCACTAAATATACTTATTGGGACATTAATTAATATCATCAGAAATACTGCAGATGGATTGAGTCATATGAAAAATGTATCATGACTCATAAACTTATGTGTTATATTGATATTACCAGTGGCATTATTTTAAATTAGCATTAGCAAGATGATAAATTTTAGAGTCAATGGGTAGACAGGATTCTAAGGCCCCTCCTGTTACAGATTCTTTGTGTAAATGTCCTCTGTGATCACTTCCCCTTAAATGTGCACATTACCTGTGAATATAATAGAATATCAACTCCTGTGATTAGGTTACTAATCAGTGGACTTTCAGTTAATCAAAATGAAGATGATCTTGAACTGGATTTAATTAAAGGAGCATCTGAAAGATCAAACATGAGATGTACCCCTGCTGTCCTGGAAAAAAAAAAGCAACATTTGTCTTGTGAACTTGATTATGAAGGGCACATGATGAGTAACTGTGCAGCCTCTAGGACTGAGAGTGGCTTCCTGCTGACTGATAGAAAGAAAACAGTCATCCAACCACAAGGAACTGAATTTGATAAGACCCTAAGTGACCTTGGAAGTGGATCTTGTCCCAGTAGATCCCTAGGTGAGAAATACATCATGGTCAACACATTTATTGCAGCCTTGTGGGACTCTGAACAGAGGATCCAGTTAATCTGTGTCTGAGCTCATGATCCATGAAAACTGAGTTAGTGAATGGGTATTGTTTTAAGCCTCTATGTTTATATAATTTGTTATGCAATAATAGAAAACTAATATAGATAATATGGGTATTTCATTGTCAAAAACATATGGCAAAATATATTTACATGGGCAGGTGATAGAGAAAAACCAAAACTAGAAGAATGTAATCTTCAATACATTCGATAAAGTATACACATTTAATGTATATACATCAATGTATATACATCTATAAAGTATATACATTTAAGGCGACCCTAATTCTAAAATTAAATACCTAAAAAAGAAATGGTTCTTTAAAGTTAATCATGTTTAAAAATAATCTTGGGTTTAATTTTATTCATTATAATTAAGCCCACTTAAAATATTCATCATTAAATATAATATACAGGTTTCCCCTGCTATTCAAAGTAGAACATTCCCAAGAAAGCTTTCCTAAACCAAACTGGCATAAACAAAGAACATCCTCCCACTGTCCCATTTTGCTTTCTACTACTTCACTTTTACAAAAGACCTACCTTAGTAACTGTTTTCAACCAACCAAAAGATATCTGAAGAGCAGTTTTGTTTGTACGGAAAAAAGCCATTCCGTAATCACATAGGTCTTTCATAAAAGCAAAGTGGCACAAACTTTCAGAAAGTGGATGATACGTGTACTCAAACCACTCTTCTGAGATTTCCCTTTCCTCTGCCCCACTAAACCTGCTCTGGCTACAGCCTTCACCTTCTTAATAAAAAATAGAATTCTACCAGTGGTCCATGCCAGAAACGTTAGATCATTTTGTATTCCTCTTATTGCTATGCCACACATGCAATCCATCAACAAACTCTGCTAGCTATTTCTTCAAAGTCCCCCTAACCTGACTCTTTCTAAACATCCCCCTTGGCAACACTCTGATGAAAGCCACAGACTGTAATCCTATCTTTCACCCAGGTTACATCTTTCACAGGCTACTCTCACCTATTTATATTGAAGATACATTTTGTCTCTGCTTTTGTATCTAATGTCCCCACGATAGCCAAAGCTCTTCCAATGGAACCTATATGATCCGTCTTTCCTTTATTTCTCTCACTTCACCTTTTAGTATTCTACATTCATTTACTCTGCTCCAAGTATCCTAACTTTGCTTTCAAAAAATAGTCAGATCCCCCTATGGTCTTGACACTTGTTCTTTTGTTCCATCCAGCTGGAACAACACAAGTCTTTAGCAAACATGATCTCAGTGAAGGCTTTCCTTCTATTTTGCATAGTGCTCCTGTCACACTACTTTTCTTGCTTAATTTATTGCCATATAGCGGTTGTTGTTTTCTAACATATTCCATCGTAATCTTAAATTAGAATAGTGTGTGTTTTGTTTTGGCTTTGGAAGAAAAGAGTTTGTATCTTTTCAATGAAATCATTAATGATGATCATACTTTCGATTTTCTACTAACTCTGATCATTCCACTTTCTACCTAACAAAGAAACTTTGTTATGGTAGTGCATTTCTTCACCCTAATATTTTTTTTCAGTTGCACTATTTTATTTTTGTACATAAGTCATATTGGTTATGTATTTTCATATATTTCAGGTAAAGCATAGGATATTCAATCTATTCATCAAAGATTCAATTACTACATTGCTCATCTTAATTTAAATGTTTAATTAAACTATGTGTATGAGTTCAGGCATGGACATAGCTAAGATATTTTAGAATGAGTAAATTACATCATATAGTATTAGTTCTATAAATGGAAATAACTCTACAAGCATGTTTCCAAACAAGATCTTTTTTTTCCTACCAAAAAAGTTTCCAGAAAGAAAGAACACTGAGGAAAACTTACTGTGCTGAATCTTCAAGACTTCTAATTATTTGTTTATTTATTTTTTTATGATGTTAAAGTAAATAAAGCTTGGTCTCTTTGAGAAGGATAAATAATATAAAAACTGAACAGATCATTGTACTTTCATGATCAGAAACTGACAAACTGCTCTTAGTTCACCATCCATCTTCAGTGTGTACTCAATGACTTAGCATTTCTTTTTTTTTTTTTTTTTTTTTTTTTTTGCATCTACACTTCCTTCTTAGTTACCTGGTTTCATAACTTCGATACTCTTTGTAGGCTAACAATTTCCAATATTACTCTTATGAATTCTGAACTCATATATCCAACTGCCTGCAGATATCTCACATTTAATCTGCCCAAAATGTGATCTTTCCCTTCAAATGTATTCCACTCAGAATCCATCTCAGCTGACAGTAACTCCATCATGCCAGGTGCTCAGGGCAAACACACCAGAGTTATCCTTGACTCCTCTACTCACAATCTTTAGCCTACAAATCCCTATGAGATAATCAAATGCGTTGGATTGTCTGGGATTGAGGAATTTGCTGAGAGGATTTTCAGAGTTAAAACAAGAATAATAGCAGGCAAAGTGAGACAGCTGTTCATTCTAGATGATCTACTCCTTATTATGTCTCTGAGGTCATTTCCTACTAAGATCTTCCTTACTAACCCTACTCCTATGTCACTGCGCTCCTTGCTTTCTGTCAAACATGTCAAATACTTTCCACCTTAAGGCCTTGGTACTGGCTGTTCTGTTGCCTGGAATGCTATTTTAAATGGCTAACTCCCTCTTAACCTTCAAGCCTGCTCCAATGTCTACTTCTCAGTGGTGTCGCCTCTGACAATCCAGTTATATACTACACCCCACCCCACCCCCGTCTCTCTGAATCCACCTTATTGTCTTGAGGCTTGAAGAAAAACAATTGGCATGATCAAAAACTCTTTGGAAGAAAACGTTGTGACAATGTTACTATATAATGTGCAAAGTGAAAAATTATTATGTGTCATTTTCTTGCATATATATGTGAGTGTATTTAATTTAAACATGCTTAGATATTGTATAGACTATAAAGTGACCTTGGCATCAATTATGTTTAATCAAGGAAATGTTTATATTTCACATATATCAATTTAATATAACTTTTCAGGGTTTCTTCCACATGTGTTTAAGGAGAGAGTTCAAATTTAGTAATAACTTTGGTCATATATTAAAACTTCTTAGATCTTATGTAGTTATAATGCGAGTGATTCAGCATTCTTAAAGTGTTCCATTATTTTCTCCTGGTTCTTCTTCCAAACTAATGACATCTATTCTGCAAGTACTTATGGCTCTTGCTTTATCTGACTAGATGGTTTCTACGTGGTATTTCAGGAAAAAAATGGGAAAAATTTGAGTGTCAGTGAAATTCAACAAATGCAGTAAAAATACTTCACAAAACCAAATGAAGGAACAGCAACCCGAAAAGCCATGAAGAAATTCAAGTAAATACGAACAGTGATAAAAACGCCAGTACCGCCACCTAAACAAATGGTGAGAATACTATTTTAAGAAATTCACTTTGCCTCCCAAGTCCAGAGGTGTTAAACCTTGAAAAACTGCCCTCTAGAATCACTGAAATGTTGTATGTTGAAAACAACTTGGGTCAAAAAAATGTTGATGTCTGAATTAAATTATGTGGCTAATTTGTTGCAAAATTCCTCACATCATTTGACATATTATTGCATGTTGGGGAGCTGCAAGAGAAGATTTTCTTTTGTTGAAGTTCACAAAATTGTCTAGCTAGGGACTCTTGCTTTCTCCGCCACACTCCATTTATACTTTTAGAGCAACCAAGTGACCAGTGTTCTAAGGAAAACTCTTTAGTCACTGTTGTTCCAGAGTGCTAAGAAAGAAGTATCACCATTCCTTCATTTCTCTTGTCTTTTCAAGCCACATAAGAACTGAAGATACTAGACAGACAGTGGAGTAATAGGAGGAAGAAGTTGACAGAAAGCCTCTTCCTAAGTGCTTTATTGTTTCACATGAAGAATGCTCACTAGGTATCTTTGACCTCAATTTTAAAAATTAGAGGGAGGGAAGTTCAATCTTAATCATGTGAAAAGAACTGAACTTATCACTTATTCAGTAATGGGCTGGCCAATGATGTTTTTCCATCTGCTGCAAGCATAAAAGATTTTGAAGAATACTTAGGATCGAAGGAGATAAATCAGACAGAGGTAAATTTATCTTTGTGTCCCAGGACATTAGTACCCTCTTTCTTGGCAGGATATATTCATTTTATTAGTCAGAATGCATCTTATTAAAGAAATAGAGCCTACTAAGTGCCATCAGGAAAAGGATGCTAAATGGATTATTTTCTTTCCTGTCACAAAAAGATGAAAAGCTCTTTCCTACAGCTCCAAAGCTGAAAAAGTAGGATCAGAGCACCACCAAAGTCTAAAAGAGATGGTCAAGAGGCACCAAATGCACAATCCTCAGAATAGAAGGATATCGGGGATGCTGTATGCTAGGATACCCCAATCAAGCCGAAGACTGATGAGTTACAGAAGACATAGCATCAATAGTGGTATGGTGATTTTAGTGAGAGACTATTCTGTTAGCCTTTTCATTGTGGTTAAGAGTGAAGGTCTTCCCTATAATATAGATTTCGTTTTTTTATTTGTTTGTTTGTTTTTTTCTTCTTTCTGAATTCTGCTGTCTCCATCCATTTTTTAAGCCAGGTTAGTTCCCCTTTTTGATAGCCACTAAGTCCACATCTCCACCCACTTCCCTTGTAGGACTCTTATAATCTGAGCTACTATATACCCATCCTAATTTTCCCGGGGCTGGGTACCAGACAACTAGGGAAAGTCCCTTGACCAGAGCCTATGAAATTATTCAAATTGGCAATTCACAAGTTGCTCAGAGATTCTCGCTAACCGTACCTAGCTTGCCATGCATAAGCTGCTCCTTACAGCTCCAGCCTGTTGTATGTTGTACCAAGTTGCATCCCTTCCTGGCAACCTTCTCTTATTTAGAGCTGGAACGAAAAAAATCTGCTTTTTGTTACTCAACATAAAAGGAATTTTCAAATCTTATGAAACATTTTCCATTGTCTCATCAAAGAAGTGGATTATAACACAAACAACCCTGGGGATGCTGTGATTGTTTGAAATCGAGGCCACTCACTTCCCAACAGATTATTATTCAGTGAACGAATTTGTTGATCAGCATTTTGTAAGAATTTGAGCAAGTAGAAAAATAATCTGAGAGATATGACAGGACAGAAAGAAGAAAAAAATAACGGATTAGATAATAGTCCCATGATTTGGTCAGACAGGGGATATATTTCCTGCAGTTTAGGTGGAAGATTAGCTAGGTATGGTTTGTTTCATGGTTCCCCACCTAGAATGCAAGCTGTCAGATAAGGAAGTTCCAACTGGAGAAGGACGTGGAGTAGACCAAAGCAGGTGCTGAGTAGGGGGTTAGTCAATAAACAAATTTCCCATGTTGGGAATCATAAAGAAAAAAAAAAGGATATGCATCCTTCCTCCAGAATCATTCATAGATACTTTTCATCAGAGAATTAAGAAGGTATTATGACCTCACCAATTAAGCAAAGGACTTTTTACTTATATTTTGTGAACATTTCTTCTGTATGAAATGAACTGTGCCCCGGGAAAATATATGGTGAAGTGCTAATCCCATAGCTCAGAATGTGACCTCATTTGGAAATATGTAGATACAATTCATTTAAATAAGGTCATACTAGAGTAGGGTGAACTTTTAATCCAATCTAACTGGTGTTCTTATAAGAAGACACAGAGACATATGGGGAGCATACCATTAAAAATAGAGGCAGAGATTGCAGTAATGATTCTACAAGCCAAGGAATGACAATGATTGTTGGTTATCACCATAAAACTAGGAAAGAACCTAGGATAGAATCTCCCTCAGAGCTGTCAGAAGAAACCAGTCCTGTGGAAAGCCTTTTTATGTCAGCCTTAGGAAATGACTATGTCTCCAGATTTTTCCTTCCCCACTCCCCACTCTGGAGTAGTTAGATACAGAAAAGTGTGAAGAAAGAGGATGAGTGAAAAGAGACATGACAGCATCTAAGCCTCCAGGGAGAGTCTGGCAGATACTGGTAACAGAGAGGAGACTGGTGTTAAATTGTATATGAAACTGAAGTTTTACATTGAAATAGGTTGGACTAGATATTCTACAATTTCTATTTTATGTCCTTAATATAAGTTTTATTGCAAAGAATCCATTTTAATGAGATAAACTTTGAATAGCATTAATGGATTAAAAGGGAAATTAAGTAGACATTTAGTGGAAGTTATTGGAGAAAAATAAAATTATCATATATATGTTCAGAGTGCTGAATAAATCTGTCTCATAGACTGGACTAGGAATGACTGGACCTAAATGGGCATTTTCTATTATCAGCTCACTTACTATGAAGCAACACTTAGCATTTGTCTTAACCTTACCCTGATGATCTTAAAGAAAGGTAAAGAAAAGAAAGAAAGAAAGAAGAGAAAGAAAGAAGAGAGAAAGAAAAGAGAAAAAGAAAAAAATCCACATTTGTTAATAATTAATACTCTTTATATTATACATTTTGGGTATTATATTTATAACTTTCAGAAAAATTAAATGGAATCATTTTGTTCCTGGCTTCTAGTTCCATCATTTCCCCTTTCCCTTTTACATTTTGAAATAAAAGTTTCCATGTCACTCTATGTCCTAAGCAAATAAAGTGTGCCTTTTCTTTAAACTGCATACTCCATTCAGCAAAATTAAAACTCAACGTTAGTTGAACTTAAGTTTCTCTAAAAGCAGCTTAGCAACCATTTATTGCTCATTCACTATGCTTCTCAAGTGATATATCAAAATATACCACCAACTAAATTAGACCTCTTGGAAGACTTTAGTTTTTACAGAGCAAAACACAATGTGGTTGTTTATCCAATTACATAAGCTGTATATAGAATCTTTATATATATACATATACACATATATGTATATATATATGCATATACAGGGTATAATATTAAAAGGATTTAGACTATAAATATTTATGTTTTATATTTCTATATATGTAATACATTATAATATAGTATATATACTATATATAAAATATATTTCTATTATATCATGTACACTAAATGAATAAATTATAAGACATTATGTTGGGTACTACTGTAGATAAATATAAATAAGATAATATAAAGTCCTTTCACTGTGGGAGAAAATATATAATTTTTGAAATTATAAATATGACTGATTTGCTAATCAATAACATCACTTTCAACTCCAAATATTTTTAACCAACTGAGGAATTCACTCTGGAGTCAGTTAAGAAATAAAATAGTGTTTTTGTTCCTGTTTTTTCCTGATAAAGATTAATGGGGAATGAAATCAAAATGGATCTGCTACTTCTTTCCTCATTCGCCAAACCCACTCCAAGTGTACGCTTCAAGTACTTCTGGACTGTCAAGCTGAAATTTTCTAAGAGAACTGTCTCCCATGCCATCCAATTCAGAGGAAACCAAAAAATAAAATTCACTTATTAGCAATGGCTTTTAGGACTTACACTATGTAACAGAAAATAATAAAATAGTGAAAATACCACCACTCTTTGTGGTCATCATACACAATCTTCTAGTCTACAACATTTATCAGAATCATTTAAGATTTAACCACTGAATTACTGTCTCGTAATGTCCAGATGTCTCATTCAGGCATCAGGAGTCCCTAATCCCAATAAGAGGGACTGAGATAGAGTAAGTTCTCAGTAAACACTGGTTGGGAGTTGTACAGCAAGGATAACGACACATTTTTTTTTTTAAGGTGGGGGGCACATGGGTGGCTCAGTTGATTAAGCCTTGGACTCTTGATTCTGGCTCAAGTCATGATCTCAGGGTTCATGGGATTGAACCATGCTATGAGCACAGTCTGTTTAGGATTATCTCTTTCTCCCTCTCTCTGCCCCTCTCCCACTCTCTCTGTCTCTCAAAAGTAAATAAACATTTAAACACACACACACACACACACACACACACACACACACACACACACACCTGGAAAGGCCAGATTTGAATTTACAGTGCAATCCTCCTACAGAGGTATTCAGGAGCCCCCCACAAGTCAGCAACTGAATAAGATTTACACCATCTTCAGGCCAGCTAAGAACAATAATTTTGACATATAGGTAAAACTTCAATTAAGTGAAATTAGTCTGTAAGGTTAATTCAAGTAGATGGCTAGCACGAGCAAACACATATGAGCAGGGAAAGCTGGTGCTGAGAGTAGAGTTGAGGAAACAATGGGAGACAAGTTTAAGAAAAGAGACTAAATTGCTTTTTAGGACACTTTGAATATCAGGTTAGAAATTTTAACTACATTTGTAAATAATTTCCACTGTATATTAAAATGTGCAAAATCAAGTGTAATAATTTGTTTTACTGTTTAATTAGTAATCATTTAAATTATTCTGCCATCAATAATAATCTCGTCATTTAATTATTTATTCTAGGCATTGTGAGTTCGTTTAATTCTTCCACTATTTAGAAGGGGAAATAAAAGCTAATACTTGAGACTATTCATTTTCTATCAGCATCACGTCTTTTAACCCAAACTTTTTAAAAGATTTCTTCTTTATCCCTGAAGAGAAGGGAGAACTACATTGTTCAGTTACCATTCTCCACAGGTCCACATTAGGGTTTGCCAGTGAAAGGCAAGAATGCAAGATTAGGAGGGTAGCAAAAGAAGAAAAAGCCATTCCTCTGCAGAGGAAATTTTGACCGGACACATCAGCTTCCTGGTGAGTGTCATGACCCATCCACATTGCTGCTGCTTAATAAGACAGGTGGAAGTTCCCTTAGTCTCGGATAGTAGCAGCTTCCCAGGGAGCTGTTTTCAACTACTTGCTTCTGAAACAGTGATGAATTTCCTAAACTTTTGTCTCTGTCTTTCAATACCTGTGTAAATCCCAAAGACCCATTGAATCCCATTCTTGACCAAAGCCTAACAAATAATATTATAGTTAGGAAATGGACAAAAAAATCTTAAAAATTATAAAATGATCATTAAGGTGATATTTTAGGATTGTATGTAATTGTGACAAATAACAGAACAATTTCTTTAATATATTGTAAACCACAATTATTTTTATATGTTCTTCAGTTAAAACGTCATTCTAAACTTTTACAAGTATGAATATTTGAAACTACGTTCTCTGTGTTCCTCAATAACATTTAGTTCAGGGTACCAAGGTGGCTCAGTTAGTTAAGCATCTGACTCTTGATTTTGGCTCAGATCATGATCTCATGGTTGATGAGACCAAGCCCCACATCAGGATCTGTGCTAACAGAATGGAGCCTGCTTGGGGTTCTCTCTCTCTCAAAATAAATAAACATTACAAAATATTAAAAAAAAAACATTCAGTTCTTGAAAACTTAGACTTTACAAAGTTGGCATTTCTGTTAAATCTCTGACAAATTCTCTTGATATCATTAAAAATCACATGTAAAAGACATATAGAATCAAACTTAGCTTTCCCTAAAACTCTTCTGATGAATCAAATATTTAGGCTCTTAACCTTGCTTGGTGAGCACACATCCTAGTTCAAGATAATGAACTTATACTGTGTAAAACATCTTCAAAACATTCTATAACAATTACTAGTGATTTCGTAGTTGAACAGTACCATAATCCATCTACTTATCAATTTGGGTAAAACTAAATAATTGATCCTCTGTTGCAAATGTGCAAATGATTCTCAGAATGTAAACTGGGAGCATTCCGTACATTATAGCTTTTTGAATTTGGTTTTCCCTTTGGAATTGAGGCAGGTTCACATGATTCATCTCCGACAAAAAGTCACATCTTTCTTCCTTCTTTTTCTCCTCCTCTTTCTCCATCTCCTTCTTGCTCTTCTCTCTACTTCTCTCTCTCTCTGTCAAGACATTGACGGTTAGAGGTAGGTTTATTATTATTGACTATGGAAATGCAGAATTATCTCTGTCTATGTGTAACAAAGTTATTGCTTACTTTCTAGCTCTGGTTCCAAATAGTATGCATGTACATATACCAAAGGCCTGCTTGAATTTACTTACTCACAGGATTATATTGTATATGGGCTATATTTAACAGTTCATTCTATATTAAAGTAAAACCTTACAAATTATAAATGTATAAAAGGTTAACTCTTAATTTTCTTGATAAAACAGTCTATATTTGTTCCTCAGTTCTACCTCCTAGGAAATGTAGAATTTGAGCACACTGAATTAAGTTACTGAGTATTTAACATAGTAAAATGACAATGATTAATGGTCAGAATAACTGAATACATTTATATCCATTTCTTCAACTGCCCTCTAAATGCTTTTATATTTTTTGTTGAGATTGTGGAACAAATAAATATTTAGTACTATAAATGAGATAGCATCAAGCCATATATATTTTTCCTGCTTACAGAAGCCAGAGCATGTTTGAAAATATATATGTGACTATGTCATTTCTTTTCTTAAAATTCTTCATTGGCTCTGCATGTTTCAGGATAAAGTTAAAGTATCTATGTTAAAGGATCTGACCTGGCTGCTTTGTCTTCCTCTCCTGCCTCTTCACTCTTTTTAATAAACCATACATTTTGGGCTGTCTTCTTAGATGAAGACTGTAGATCTTTATACATAAAAGAAAATTATTTTTTAAAACCCCCTAAATATGAACAAATGGTGTCAGAAAAAAACATGTTTGGAAAAAGTGAACCATAATCCTTCTCTCTCTCTCATTGTTTTTTAACATTTTTTTTAATTTAAATTTTATTTCATTTTAGAGAAAGAGAAACAGAAAGAAAGAGAGAGAGAATGAGTGAGGAAGGGGCAAAGGGAGAGGGAAAGAGAATCTCAAGCAGGATCCACACCCAGCACAAAGCCAAACATGGGGCTTGAGCCCATGAGCCTTGAGGTTATTACCTGAGCCGATATCAAGAGTTTGTCGCTTAACCAACTGAGCCAATCAGGCACCGCCACAATCCTTCTCTCTTACTATTTGCAGAAAAACTACTCAAAATAGGTAAGATATCTAAATAAAACTCTAAAAATTCTTAGAGAAAACACAAGAAAAAATCTTTTCAACTTTGATGTAGGCCAAATGTCTTAGGACACAAAACACAAGGAATGAAAGAAAAAGACTGGTAAACTTGACATAGTCCGAAGTTAAAAAACACAAATGTCTTCTCTTTAAAATCAGTGAACCAAAAATGGAAAGGCAAGAAAAAAACTGGAAGAAAATTTTGTTCAAACATGTATCTGACAAAGGACTTCTATGTTAAATATATAAACAATTCTTGGAACTCAGATATAGGATAATAAGCAACTTGACTTAAAGGAAATGTGCAAAGATTAGAGCAGCACTCTCTCTCTCTCTCTCTCTCTCTCTCTCTCTCTATATATATATATATATATATACATACACACACACACATATATGTATATGTATCTATATACATATATATGTATACACGTATATACACATATATATAGCTTTAAAATATATTTATATATACATATAAAATGAAAACACACACACACACACACACACACATATATATATATATGTATATATATAATGCATAAGCACATGGAAAGATATTCAACATCATTAATCATTAGAGGAATGCAAACTATAAGCCAAAAATAAAAATAGCATCACATAGCCATTAAAATAGTTAAAATCAAGAAATTCATTAGTACCAAGTGTTATCGAGTAGGTGGAACAACTAGACTTCTTATTCACTGTTGGTGGGAATATAAAATGATATAATCGATCGGGGAAAGGAGTCTGGCCATATCTTATAAAGCAGCTAAAAATACACTTATAAGCAATCAGTGATTCAGCCACCTGATATTCACCCAAGTTATGAAAACTTACATCCACACAAGGCTTATATCCACACAAAGTTTATATGCCATACAATGGAATTTCTGCTTTAGATCTGGTTGTCACAGAAGACCTCTATGAAAACCCTTGTAAGGTGAAGCTTGATTGACAGGACGAAATAACTCATGCGAAACCTGGGAAAAAAAACTATTGGACTCTAAAGTACTGGATAGAACAAAGCTTTGCAATGGGAACCAGCTTGGCCAAGAAGAAGGCCAATATGGTAAAGGTGTCTTGGGAGGTGATTATGGCAGGCAGTGAAGGGTTAGAGAAACAAGGAAGCCATATCAAAAAGGAAATTAGAGCCCAGATAAAAAACCAAAACCCAACTAATAATATTTCCAACACAACATAACAAAAAATATCACAAACAACAAACAACACTGTTATGACTTCATATATTTCCACACTGTGGGTTTTCTTTTCAACTTTTTTGTGTGTATAAATGATGTAGGAGTTCCACGCGTCTCAAAAGAGAACAGTGTTAGCATCAATATTGGCTGAAATCATTTGTCCTATATATAATTAATTGATCTACAACAGTTATGTTGTAACATTATGTTAATGCTACATTATATTTTGCTTTATGCTTGGTCATATTTTTCTTTTATATGTTTGCCCTCCTAGAGTTCTAACAGTGTCTTTCTCATTAACCTAAGGACAAGACACCTTTACCATATTCTTCTGATCATCCAGTGCATAGAACCTCTAGTTTTGTCAAGGCCCTCCCATTACTGCTGTGTTCACAGTGAATGCTTTTCACATATCTGCTGTATATTTTTCTTCTTCTGAGTTCTCTTTCTTGAACTCTTGGGTTACAGATTCTCTGACCTATTTCTTCTTGGCAGTTTTCTCTCTCTCTTTTTTTTTTTATAATTCACTTTCAATTAACTTGTTCAGTTAAGGTATACAAGGACAAAACTTGTGGAATTTGTGCACCTGTGAACCTGTGCACCTGTGAAAATTCTACTTTCACATATTTGTATAATATGTATAAGTGGGTGTCTGAGTACTAAGGATTCACAATTGCTTTCCTTCAGAAGCATGATTTATTATCCTATTCAGCATCCTGTCTGGCCTATGAAAATTCAGTTCCTCTGCAGTAATAAATTATAAGTTTTGGCAGCTTACATCATCCCTCATTGAGTTGTTTCCAGTTTAAGTATTTTGTATGCAACTAAGTTCTTTGACACTATACAATGGAAATGCAGAGAATAATGCAGTTTCTGATTATATTTAAGTTAAAGATAGTTATTAATATGGAATCTTAGAAAATGAATAATTCAGGCATGTTCTCTGATCAAAAACAACTGCCTCTGACTTTGCATTCCTCCACAAGATACTGGCCTACATTTAAACTGACCTCAACTTTACAAAACAAACCTTAATTAAGAAATATTATTCTATATTAAAACTAAGGCAAGCCAATACATTTTGTTTCCAGAAACAATAACAAATGAGACAAGGCAGTTTGTAAGATATGTTTCTGAACAAGTCAGTAAAACATAAACATACATTGAACTTCGACCTCCTTACAACAGAAACTATAGTAGATTCTTGGTCTTGATAACCTAGGTTAGGCATACACATTAGAAACTTTGATTAGAAGTTGTCAGTTATAGGGGCGCCTGGGTAGCTCCATCGGTTAAGTGTCTGACTTTGGCTCAGGTCATGATCTTGTGGTTCACGAGTTCGAGCCCCGCATCTGGCTCTGTGCTGACAGCTTAGAGCCTGGAACCTGCTTCGGATTCTGTGTCTCCCTCTCTATCTGCCCCTCCTCCACTCACACTTTGTCTCTCTCTGTCTCTCAAAAATAAGTAAACATAAAAAAAATTAAAAAAAAAAGAAGTCAGTTATAAATCTTAAGTCAAGTCTGAACACTTGTTATTTTGTGGAGATTTAAAGGATTCAAATTCTGTTGGTAATGGATGATGTGAAGGTGAAGTGGTTTCTCACAAGAGGCAGGATGACTGGGTCCTGGCCTGCCCTGCATCCATGCTGAACTCACAAACATTCAGCTGATTTTGCTCTAGGGTGAGGCCTTTGCCCTTGAGTAGTCCATTTACAAGGGAGCTCTTTCATTTCCTGAATTCTCAAGAATAATTTTTTTAGGAATTATTGGCCCAAGACAATATTTTAACATTTAACTGGTTTTGGGAAATAGTTATCTTAATAACAAAATTGTTTTGAACACTTGGCTAAATGACTCTTATTTATTTATGCCTATATTCCACAAATATCAAAAATCTACCTGATGGTTTCTAACAATTTAATGTCCCTTCCCGGAACTATTAACCACTAATACAATTTTGCTTTAGAATATTACCAGTTATAATGTGAACAATTTTAGATTTCAAGTAAAATTTTGAATATCCCATTGAACAGAAGTTTTCAGCATATAAATGCTCTCTCTAGATCTTGTAGTGCTATATTAAAAATGATTGTGGAAGCTAATGTCACATTGAAAGGCAAAATTCAGGTGCTATTAATTTTTTCTTTCTTCATTGGAAAGGTACACAGATGTATGCACATATAAATTTACCATTTCAAAACAATACAATGATAGAAATACATAATCTACTTACTAAAAATGTCAGATCAAATCAAAATAACAAAAACAACAAATGAAATAATATAATTGGTAGCATAGAGTTATGTATGTCTCTATTATTCTTCATTAGTAACCAAAACATTTTGAATTTTAAAAATATATTATCTTAGAAAAATAAAGAATAAAGCCAATGACTTCACTCATATGTACCTTAATAAAAGTTATTACTATCATATAGAAAAACTGTGTAAGTCTTAAAGTAACAAAATAGAAAAATAATTTTCTAGCTGCCTGTTTTGTAAATGCATAGATTGTTTGATCAGTGAAGGTTTCCCTATTCGAGACTCTATGCCTAGAAAAAAACTCAGTACATATATTGCCACATTCTTCCCTTTACTAGAATATTTAAGTAAATTCAATAGCTTTCTTAAAACAATCTTTTTGTAAGATATTCCCAGAGTGCTGTGAAACTACTTGGAATAGTTGATATAAAACCATGATATTTATGGGAGGTTGAGGTAAGAGAATAATGTATTTAAGTGCAAAAGAGGGAAACAAATTGAATGGACAGAAAAGTATAAGTGACATTTCAAATCTAAAAATGGCATTTTTCTAGAAACCATAAATCATTCATTTTATTTTGAAGTTTTAATATAGGAAGCTGGCTAGAACACACAGAAATGACTTCATACTAGATTTTCTCTTTCTGACTGCAGAAACTATTTCAAAAAATTGCACATTAAAACCAATTCAAAAATTTTACTTTTATTCATTTTAAAGTCACTGTAAACTGATATATTAAAATAATGTAAGTAATGCATAAATGTGGGGAAATTCATATGAATGTTTACATACTTATTTCTCTCTTGTAAAACATCTACACCTAGTTACCAATCTCTAAGGATCTTTGCCTGAGAGAATATGCAAAAATGGACTCATGTGACCAAGAATTTTAAGATGATTATGTCTTCTGTGCATTTTGTTGAAAGGTTTTTTTATTTTCTCTTAAAATCCTAGTCAATTAAATATGCTTCAATAATGTCATATTTTTAAATGTGACTATAATTTCATACATGTTAGAAAGAAGGGAACCATATAGTCTACTTAACAGGTAAGAGGTTTATGATATACATATCGTAAAACTTTTGTAAACCTATAAAATGCAGAACCACATTTTATTTTTTATTGAAATACATTTTTAAAAAATTTTTTAATGTTTATTTATTTTTGAGACAGAGAGAGACAGAGCATGAACGGGGGAGGGTCAGAGAGAGAGGGAGATACAGGATCCGAAGCACGTTCCAGGCTCTGAGCTGTCAGCACAGAGTCCGACGCAGGGCTCGAACTCACAGACCATGAGATCATGATCTGAGCCGAAGTCGGATGCTTAACTGACTGAGCCACCCAGGCGCCCCTTATTGAAATATATTTGACACATAACACTGTACGAATTTTGCCTGTACATGCTGATTTGATACACTTATATATCATAATATTATTGCCATTGTAGTGATCGACCTCTATCATGTCACATAATTATCATGTCTTTTTTGTGGTTGGGATAATGAAGATACAGTCTCTTAGCAAGTTTGATGATTATTATTATATATATAAGTAATATAATACATATGTGTCTTTCTTTGACATATCGACTTAGCATAATGAACTCAACTTCCATCCATGTTGTTGCAAATGGCAGAATTTTCTTCCTTCTCATTGTTGAATAATATTCCACTGTATGTGTGTGTGTATGTGTGTGTATCACATCTTCATTCATTTATCTATTGATGGGGACTTAGGTTTTTTTCACGTCTTGGCTATTGTGACGAATGCTGCAATCAATGTGGGTGTGCAGCTATCTCTTCAAGATTCTATTTTCATTTCCTTGGGATATATATCCAGAAGTGGAAATGCTGGATCATATGTCAAGAAAGCAAAGGTAATGAGTGTTGGTGAGGATGTGGAGAAAAGGGAAACTTTACGTGCTGTTGGTGGGAATGTAAATTGGTTTAGCCAGTTTGGAAACAATATGGAGTTTCCTGGAAAAGTTAAAAATAGATCTGCTATATCATCTAGCAATTGTACCTCTGGATATATTCTCCAAAATTAAAAATAGCATCACACTTAAAATGTTTATTTTTCCCTCAAATTTATTCATTTTCTCACTTAATATGTCATTCCTCCTATATCTTTTTCTTTTCTTGGGTGTCTGCCTGGCTCAGTCAGTAGAGCACATGACTCTTGATCTTGGGGTTGTAAACTTTAGCCCCATGTTGGGTGTAGAGATTACTTAAAAATATATCCTCTTCAGGGTGCCTGGGTGGCTCAGTTGGTTGAGCGTCCCATTTCATCTCAGGTCATGATCTCACACTTTGTGGGTTCGAGCTCCATGTTGGGCTCTGTGATGATAGCTGGGAGACTGGAGCCTGCTTCAGATTCTATGTCTCCCTCTCTCTCTCTGCACCTTCCCCCCCTGCCCAGCTCACACTCTGTCTTTATCAAAAGTAAATAAACATTAAAAAATAATTTTTAAGAAGTATATATCCTTTTCTTTTCATCTTCATGCTAAATTCCATTATCTTTTAGGTTTTAGTGCAAACATTTTATTTTAGAATAGCAATTAATCTAATCAGAACTGCAGGTCACTATATCAACTTATAGCACTAATTTTGAGACTGTGTTCCTTTATCGTCCCTTAATACTTACTAGGCCCTGACTATTTCAAACATTCTTAATGACATGGTTATGAGAAGAGTTGATTAGTATTGTCTATACTGACCTGGATAGGTGACATGGTTCAAATGGTGCTTATCTTACAAGCTCGGCCTTTAGAATACTCAGGTCTAGCCCAAAGGGTACATCTCCCTTGACATAGAATTAGGCAGCGCGAACGAGTAAACAAAGGGTATGGATTTAATTCCTTTTGGGACAATTAATATTTTGAAAGAGTGCTGTCTTCCTTCTATTATCACAAGAACTAAAGATCATGTTAACCAGGGGCGCCTGGGTGGCTCCGTCAGTTAAGCGTCTGACTAGGGCTCAGGCCATGATCTCACAGTTTGTGGGTTCGAGCCCTGCATTGGGCTCTGTTTGATAGCTCAGAGCCTGGAGCCTACTTCAGATTCTGTGTCTCCCTCTCTCTCTGCCCCTCCCCTACTCGCACAGTCTCTGTCTCTCTCAAAAATAAATAAACATTGGGGCGCCTGGGTGGCGCAGTCGGTTAAGCGTCCGACTTCAGCCAGGTCACGATCTCACGGTCCGTGAGTTCGAGCCCCGCGTCAGGCTCTGGGCTGATGGCTCGAAGCCTGGAGCCTGTTTCCGATTCTGTGTCTCCCTCTCTCTCTGCCCCTCCCCCGTTCATGCTCTGTCTCTGTCTGTCCCATAAATAAATAAAAACGTTGAAAAAAAAATTTAAAAAATAAATAAATAAATAAATAAATAAACATTAAAAAAAATAAAAATAAATAAAAGGTTAACCAAAATTCCATCCAAAAAAAAAAGGATTTATTAGTTAATCAGTTGTTTTTTTATAATTTTTGACTGATTAAGGTATTCACAAGGCATTGAGAAGATCATTATCTATGGCTAGGAGATAAGAAAAACAAAAATTCTTTAACTGGAAGCAAAGGTATATCTTAAAGAACGATCTTTGTTTTAGAAAAACATTATTAAACCTTTGGTTTATTTGTTTGTTTCTGAAAGTTTGTTCTCATGTCATGGTCAAAATGGGCTAGGAAAAAAGCCTTGATGTGGCTAAGCTGTATTGCAGAAGACTTTTAAATTTGGGAAGAAGAATTGGGGGAGAGAGCAACCAATAGCTAGAAAGAGAACAAAAGTTACCAAGAAAAGGGAAGAGCAAGATTGGAAAGATGAAGCCAAGTGACTAAAAATATATATATTTGTAAAACACCTGCAGTTAGAGGCAGGGGTTCTTGTACTGTGGTTTTCAGAATTGCAATTCCCAATCATGGTAAAACCTCCACTTTTTTTTTTTTAGGAAAAATGGAAAAGAAGCACTCTATTGTACATTGACGTCAGAATAGCAAGGATAAAAGTAAAGTTATAAACATCATGGTGTGAAAGATATTGAGGTTCTTGGGGAGCCCAAAAATTGAAGACAGATATGGGTAAATAATATTTGTCACTTCTTAAGAAACAGTGATATAAATGGAAGAAGCAGTGGATTTCTTCATATGTTAAGGAAAAAAATTTTAGTGAATTTTAAGAGAATATTGAAGTACATGATGAATTCCAGATTACAATTAGATGAATACATTATTATTAATTGAATGAAAATTAATAGCTAAAACCATTATCATTACTATAATTTTGCCTCTGTAATTACTTGGGATTAGTGTAAAACATATAACATCCATTTCCTGAATTTTAAAATGATGCTCATTATATATCCACAAAGATTTTAATTTTTGTATTTCATTTACCCTTAACCAACTGCTCATTTACATGCATTTATCTTCATGCAATTATGTTCATTTTTTAACATATAAAGACTCTCTTGTTTCAAATAAAACTATGTCTTATAAGGTAATCCCTTTCATAACTATAAAGCTGTCATATGTCCAACATGTCAAATATATTCAGGAGAAATATTCAACGATCTGCTTTCATTTTTAAAGATTATATTAGGACTGAAGATTTAACTGTTCTATAACGTTGGTGAAGACATACTATTTGCTTTTTTCTTTCTCAAAAATTTTTCTCCTGTATATTAAAAAAAACACTTCATGGAATATTTATTTTTTTGTAAGATTTTCTCCCAGAGTAAGCATTTAACAGTATTATCTGATTATTCCCTCCTGTCCTCTCCACACATATGAATGTTTTTTTTCATTGGATATATACACCTCTCCAACTAGGGATATTCCAATCAGTCAAAATGATATCGACTTCTTTCTTACACAAAACATTATTATTTTCCAAAATCATGGTCTGCATAATAAATCTAATTTATTTACCCACCAATATTTTTACCCTGGGTATCTATAATATTTCCCCAAATATACTACTGATTAGAAATTCTTATTTCGTTCTGGAGCATAAAAATATGCCTCTTTAGAAGAAGGTGTCTGCATAAAAGAATAACATCACTTTACTGTTTTGTAGTTTCTTTCCTCTTGGGTATTATTCTGCTCACTATTTTTTTGTATTACCAGTTATAAAAGTTGCCCTCCATAGAATTGGTTGCTCTACACTTTTGCTTCTTTGAGTATTGAAAATATGATTTTAGAAAATTTAGTAATGAACGTAGGCCAACATTCTATTTCCAGCTTGTAGAAGGGAAGAACTTTCTAACTAAGCTAGTTCAAAATCCAATATTATAGGGACATTATGTAGACAAAGAAAATGTTTAAATATTCTTTCTTACCTTGTATATAAGACAAAATGCATATAAAGTTTATTAGGTCCCTGAATGACCACCAGCTTGGTCATTATATAACTAGTTTTCTAAAAGAACAAGAACAATGGCTTCCTTACGCTAGGAAGAATTAGCTTCTCCCCAAAAGAATATTGTAAATAACATCACAAAACTTACCTTCTTGAACTAGGTTTTTGTTAATTTTCCTTTTACAACTGTATTTTCTTCAATACAGTTTAAAAGCTTTC
The DNA here is from genome assembly GCF_014898765.1 of Herpailurus yagouaroundi. Lineage (NCBI taxonomy): Eukaryota > Metazoa > Chordata > Mammalia > Carnivora > Felidae > Herpailurus > Herpailurus yagouaroundi. Next base: position 5,286,763 of record NW_024412440.1, on the reverse strand, counting down.
ATCTTTTCTAAAACGCTCTTTCTTAAATTGGGAGAGTAATTTTCTTTTAGTAAGCACATAACTGGAACTAGTTTGTGCACTAAAACAAAGGTGTAGCCTACAGGCAACAATAACTGTAGAGTCAGCTGATAATCCATTAAGTGAGAGAGCTTTAGTTTGTTCTTATCTTCATTCTCTCATCCCATGACTTCAGATCATTTGCTTTGTCTGTTCTAAGAGTCACTGTAAGACGCTATTAAATTCCATCCTCCTGGTTACCTTTCCTGGTGCTTTTTTATAGGCCAATTTGTATAGGTAAGGATAAATAGTATCGCCAGGCTCCAATCAGCAATTAGCTCCAATTAAGGCTTCCCAGCTGCTCAGTGAGGCCTGTGCTGACTCCCTTCAGCTGCTCTAAACACTGAAGCTTGATCACAACACAAGCCGAAAATTTAAGAATAACTCATATCTCCTCATTCTGATGGACAAACTTTTTGATTACCTCTAATGCATACAGCTGTAGGCAAATCAGTATGCAGGTGGCAAAATGAGACCATGAAATATATAGGAGTTTGGAGGAGGTAAGCTATCAAAAAGAATGAAACTTAAGGCAAATGTCACACACTCACAATTTTGCCTGGAAACCTGGAAAGAGTGCAGGCTCTATCCAAATTAAGCTTCTTTTTTTTTTAAATTTTTTTTTTCAACGTTTTATTTTTTATTTATTTTTGGGACAGAGAGAGACAGAGCATGAACGGGGGAGGGGCAGAGAGAGAGGGAGACACAGAATTGGAAACAGGCTCCAGGCTCTGAGCCATCAGCCCAGAGCCCGACGAGGGGCTCGAACTCATGGACCGCGAGATCGTGACCTGGCTGAAGTCGGATGCTTAACCGACTGCGCCACCCAGGCGCCCCAAATTAAGCTTCTTATTAAAGTATTCAAAAGTGCATAAATATGAAACTATAAAAAATCATGAATAATAATATATAACCAAAATAATGATTAAAGAAATACAATAAAAGTGTAAATATCCATATTATTTTATTTCATATAGATGGACAAACAGAAGAAAGGCAAAAAGAAAGAAAAAGGAAAGGGAGAAAGGGAGGAAGAAAGGAAGGAGAAAGGAAGTGAAGACTCGATGCTCTTATTAGTGTGGCAACTGGAATACTAATACAACACTAGTGAGAAGAGAAAGAAGGAAGCCTTTCTGCAATGCTGTTTATTATGTGTATTAAGAACTTAAAATGCTACTTTTCACATCAGTAAGAATATTTCTAAAGATTTGTCCTAAGGGAAAAGCACAGAAGTTTTACACAAATGGGTTAATCCCAGGTTTTCTAATAATTCTAATAATTTTCTAATTTCTACATAATTTTATAATAATTTCTAATAATTGTAGAAATTTAAAACAACATACTTTTTAAAAATAGTAAACAACTTTCTAGGACAATATTATAAAACTTTTAAAATTATGTCATTAACAGTATTTAATGATTTTATCCTATATTATCTTCTCTCTTTTTTTTTTTTTTTGAAGTTTATTTATTTAATTTGAGAGAAAGAGAGTGTGTAAGCCAGGGAGGGGCAGAGAGAGAGGGAGAGAGAGAGAGTCCGAAGCAGGATCCATGCTGTCAGTGCAGAGCTGACGCAGGCCTTGAATTCATGAACCGTGAGATCATTACCTGAGCTGAACCCAAGAGTCGGACGCTTAACCAATTGAGCTAACCAGACGCCCCTATTGTATGTTATCTTTTAGGAGTTTTATACTTTTGTGTTGGGCACTTAGATCTTGAGCAATTTGGAGTTAGTTTTTGTGAAGGATGTGAGGTCTATATCTGAATTAATTTTTTTTTTTTTTGGTTTTTTTTGCGTGTGGATGTCCACTTGTTCAAACACGATTTGTTGACAAGATTATCCTTTCTCCATTGTATTGTCTTTGCTCCATTGTCAAAGATCAGTTGAACTATATTTACGTGCATCTACCACTGGGCTCTCTAGCCCCACTGGTGTATTCATCTTTTCTTTCAAGAATACCACACTGTCTTAATTACTCTTCCCTTTTCTTGGTAACTTTTGTTCTCTTTCTAGCTATTAGTCACTCTCTCCCCCAATTCTCCTTCCCAAATTTAAAAGTCTTTTGCAATACAACTGAGCTACATCAAGACCTCTTTCCTAGTCCATTTTGACCATGACACGAGAACAAACTTTCGGAAACAAACAAAGAAACCAAAGGTTTAATAATGTTTTTCTAAAACAAAGATTGTTCTTTAAGATATACCTTTGCTTCCAGTTAGAGAATTTTTGTTTGTAGACAAAACAAAATAGATAGATAGCCATAGATAATGATCTCTTCAAAGCCTTGTCAATATCTTAATCAGTTAAAAAAATTACTCAAACAACTAATGAACTAATAAATCCTTTTTTTGGATGGAATCTTGCTTAACGTTTCTAACGAGTCTTCCCCTCACTGATGATGTACATTTTGATATAGTATCTGGAGCTACACTCATTTTTTTCTTTCCAATTTTTTTTTTCTCTCCAATACATATTTCTTTAACCCTTCAGGACAAGTTAATAAAGTATTCATAATGTTATGCAAAGTTTAGGAGAATTGTTGTATTGTACAAAAGACCATTATAAATATAAACTATAGTAATTTGTATTCCTCCAATACAGGAGATCGATAACATATTCTTATCAGTAAATAGTGACCTACTAGGAGTTTAAAAAAAATCAATCTTATGATTAGAGATCTTTACAGATGCAGAACAGGTTATATTTGTCCACATTTAAGAAAAAAATATGTGGGTAAGCATGAACTGTTAATCCATAAATATACAATTTGTCAATAATTCAACAGATTAAATTCAGACTAATCAATTATATTCACAAAAATATATACTTATAGTTCTAATGCTAATTAACTAATGAGATTATGGGTTGCGTAGGACAAGGCCAGTTCAGCTGCACTAAAATCTCAAAGAACGCATAATTATAAACAGGAAATAGATCACAAAATATGTAACTGCAGTGCAGCAGGTTAATCCTTATGAGATAATAATAGAGAATCTTATGTATTGATATGACCTCTCTCACTTTTCTCAGCTCAGTGACTTAAAAGGAAGTTATTGCCAGCTTCATGCCTTTTTGACCTAAAAAAACTCCAAGGACTCTCTGTATGGTTCATTCATCATAAAAATCCAGGTGTGTTTCTGAATAACAAGGGACATATTAGGTGGCTATATGCACTCACACGTGTTCTCAATGCCATTAAAACTGGCACCACTTCTTTGCTTGTGTAATAAGAAACTGAAGCAAAGACAACCATGAATTTTTCCTTTAGTTTCCTACCTTAAAGTCTTAAAGTGTACTAATACTTTATAATTGGTTTTATTTTCTCTAAAGTGTACCACAAATTGTTTATGCAATTGTGAGCAAAGCCAATGATGTTGATATATTATTTGACTCTATCATATATTTACCTGACTAGCCCTTATTAAAACACAAACTCTGTTGATTAGAAATACAATAAAAACTGAGTATAATAACATGCCATTTAACTTACATAAACATTGTTATTATTTTTTACCTTTTACACTAAGTGACCCATTTCCAGAACATAAATTCAAAATCTTAAGCATATATAAAAATCCCTAGGCACTGGAACTGGAGTGAAGAGTTGCAATTCCAAACTAGTTGCCAGTAAAACAGGGGGTATAATAATGCCCCACAATAACATACATTTGAGATTTAACAATACTGCTTACTATAGTATGGATTATCATAAATGTTATCATTATTCCATACTTGAACTATACTCTGATTTTTTATGAATTTGCATTTTAGGTACCATACTCATAAACAATTTTAAGGCATTCAAAAGAATTATTTATACCAGATTATGTGATATTTACTAATTTGGTCATTTTTCCTGAAAATAGCATTATATTTCTTTATAACAGTACACATTCAATACTATGTTACTTGGTTTTCCTTGACACATTTATTCTTAATTTCTGCTAATTGGAAGTAAAATCTTCTTGTGAAATCTGAAAATTTGGGGGATGTTTGAGTAAACAAGACACAGCACAAGAATCTGACTTGTTACTAAAAGAAGTAACCAAGTGAACATGAGTTTTATATAAAGATCAATTAGTCCTTCTATCTCTTACTTTTGGCAAGAGGTTTTATGCATCACTATTCATTCCTTTATCTAACACAAATCTATATGCTTTTAATGTCAATCTTTAAGAATGGTGCTAATAGGGGCGCCTGGGTGGCGCAGTCGGTTAAGCGTCCGACTTCAGCCAGGTCACGATCTCGCGGTCCGTGAGTTTGAGCCCCGCGTCGGGCTCTGGGCTGATGGCTCAGAGCCTGGAGCCTGTTTCCGATTCTGTGTCTCCCTCTCTCTCTGCCCCTCCCCCGTTCATGCTCTGTCTCTCTCTGTCCAAAAATAAATAAACGTTGAAAAAAAAATTAAAAAAAAAAAAAAGAATGGAGCTAATAAAATTTGGGTATTTATACAAAGAAAACAAAAACACTAATTTGAAAAGTATATCATGTAGATATAGATATAGATATATAGATAGATAGATATAGATAATTACAATAGTTACATTATTTACATTAGTTAAGATATGGAAAAAACCCAAATGTCCATAGGTAGATGAATAGATCAAAAAGATATGCTATATGTATAAAATGGGATATTACTCAGCCATAAAAAAGAGTGAGATTCTGCCATTTGTCATGACATGGATGAACCTAGAGGGTATTATGCTAAGTGCATTAACTCAGACATAGAAAGACAAATACTACATGATCTCCTTTATAATGCAATGTAAAAAAAAGCAAATAAAGAAACAAAAATAGTCTTAAATACAGAGAACAAACTGGTGGTTGCCAGAGGGGTGGGTGAAATAGCCAAAGGGGATTAAGAGGTAAAAAATAATGGGGAAAATAATAATAAATTCCTAATTTATACTTTACACAGTTGTTCAAAAAATAATATTAGTGAATGTACAGAAAGCTCTTTGAAAATGGTTAGAAAAGCGTTAAAAAAAACTTTTAAGATCTATACAAATGTAAGATATTAGTCATACCATGGTCTTACGGTCAGGCAACTCTCAGTCCACAAGACTCTCTTTGAAGTTACATGACATTTTCTTTTCTTTGTTTTTAATGTTTATTTATTTTTGAGAGAGAGAGAGAGAGAGAGAGAGAGGGGAAGGGGATGAGAGAGAGGGAGAGAGACAATCCCAGGTAGGTTGTGTACTGTCAGTTCAGAGCCTGATGCAGGGCTCACTCTCATGAACTGTGAGACCATGCCTGAGCCGAAATCAAGAGTCAAGTGCTTAATTGAGCTACCCAGGCACCCCAACATTTTATTTTTCGAAGCACATTTAATTTCTATTTATGATTTTCATCCTGGTGGCTAACTGAACTTGATCTTACTCAATTCATGGTTTTTCACTAGTGACTGCAAAGTTCAGCCCAAGTTACTAACTAAGGCAGGTTACTGCTGAGATATAATACCTTTCAGGTTGGATGTCTTCTTCTACTTTCTCAGTGGGGTCACTTTTCTAACTCTGTCCAGTGTCTGGATATTGGGATCTCAGGAAATATGTTTTCAGCCCTGATAGCACAGACTTGCCAAAAAGGTATTCCCTCTCTGTCCTACTGATCCTGAACCTTTGGCTACACTGGAAGGATGGGAAGTAAGATATGATAAAGGGAGAGAGACTGATAAAAGTGAGAAATATCAAGTGATATGTCAAAATTAACAGCTCCTCACACTAAGATCAATGATAAAGATAAAAGAAATAAATCTAGAGTTACTGGTATTTATGAACAATAAAAAAAAGTATTATCTAATATATTACCTATTAAAATCTAAAAATTATTGTTACTTATTTTTCCCTGAATGTTGATCTCTTTCGGAACATGATGAAAAATTAAAGGAATGACATATACCTCCAGAAATGTAGACACATTTAAAATACTGTTACGAGGATTCTGTAGGTTTGTTTGAAATAATTCCATATTTTCCTTTAAGTTTTCTATGATTCACTAGCTACATGTAAATTCTTGTTCTCTTTGCCCAGAATATATTTACTTTTCATAGCTTGTATTATACTCTTCCATCTGTCTTAGCTATTTACACAACTATTTTGTCTCAAAGCTGTACAATATATGAAGAATAGGATTTCGCCATGTTCATGTTGCTAATACCTGCTATCAAGTCATAAGCTTAATATAAGCTCAGTATATAGATATTTAATTAATTTCAAAGTTTATTTGTTTATTTTAAAAAAGAGAGAGCATGAGCAGGGGGAGGGGCAGAGAGAGAGGGTGAGAGAATCCCAAGCAGGCTCGGCCCAGGCAGAGCAGAGCCCCACACAGAGCTTGAACCCACAAACTGGGAGATTATAACCTGAGCCAAAATCAAGAGTCAGACACTCAACCGACTGAGTCACCCAGGCACGATATTTAATTAATTGTAATTGAAATATTCTAAATAATAAAAATCGAAACAACTATGTTTGCTGAAATTTGTCTTGTTTACAAAATCACAAAAGTTATGTAGACATTTGTACTGGAAAATACAAATATAAATATTTGTAAAATATTTGTAAAGAATTGTAAAAATAAAAAAATATATAATATATATATTACACACACATATATATACACACAAGCTTTGAAAATCTCCTGAGACTTCTAATTTCATCTGTGACATGTAGAGTTCTTAGAAGTCATTAGTCCTATCCTCCAACCAGAAAAGCTGATCCAAACTGCAAATCAATAACTTATCTTGGATCCACAAAGAGCTGAGAATGCAGAGACAGCTGCTACCAGAAAAATCTGGATGGACAGGCAAATATAGAGAATCAGGGTAAGACCTGCTTACTTAGAGCAGAAGACATTGGACCAATGAAATTATATGACAAGTTAAATGATTTTGAACGACAGGAAGCTGAATGTGGATTAACAGGTGACGAAAAAAATTTCTGGATACATTCATGGGTGTTACTCCTATAACTTCACCAATGTCTCAGAGTAAAGAGCAAAGAGCAAAGAAAGATCTCCTTTGTCTTTGGCGGGTTAAGGGAAAGTGTAATAATGAGGAAAGACACCTAAAGCATTCTCTATATTAAATGTTTACCTTCCAGGATAAAATACTTTCCTGCCTGGGGGAAGGGCATTTTTCCTACTCCAGCCTTCTTGAGCCTTTATATTTTAGCTAAGACGTCAAAACCAAAACAAAACAAAACACTTAAGAAACATTTTTGAAGATCACAACCCATTGAATGGTTTCACTAAAAAACTGAAGTTTAATATAAGATTATGGAATACCTACCCATGCACATCTTACCACTACACCAACAAACTATTACAAGCCAGGCTAAATGGCAGGAAAAAACATAATCAAAAGACATAAGACAATCATCAGAGCCAAAATGAGACAGGGCAGAAATGGCAGATTTACCATAGAATTAAAATAATTATAATTAATATATTAAGGACTCTGATAGGATAGACAATATGAAGCACAAACAGGTAATGTAAGCAGGGAAATGGGCAGCCTAAGAAAGATTTAAGGAAGCGCTAAAATAAAAAATGTAACAGATACGAAGAAAGCCTTTAGTGATCTGAATGTAAACACAAAATTTAAAAATCTTAGGAAAAAACATAAGAGAAAATTTAGGTGTGTTTGCATTTGGAGATAAATTTTAAAATATATATCTTAAAGCATGATTCATGAAAAAAATTCATGATAAATTTTACTTTACTAAATAAAGAAAATTGCTCTGCAAATGACACTATTAAAACAATAAGAAAATTACAGAGAAAACATTTTCAAAACATCTGATAAAAGACTCATACCCAAAATATACACAAAATTCTTAGAATTCAATAATTAGAAAACAAACCAACCAAACAGAACACAGGCAAAAGATTTGAATAGACACCTCACCAGAAAATATAAACATTAAAAAAGCATATAAAGTAATATTTAGCATCACTTGTTATTAGGGATTATAAGTGAAAACAATAATGAAATTCCTGTACACACGTATGAGAATGGCTAAAATAAAATAAAAAGACACTTTGACAGCAAGGCTACAGGAAGTTTTATCCATTGCTTGTGGAATTGCAAATTTGTGCAGCTGCTTTGGACAACAATTTGGCCATTTCTTATAAAACTCAACATCTTTTTGCCATAGGATCCAGTATACCCATGCAAAACCTACATGTGAGTGTTTATAGCAGCTTTAATGATAATCACCAAAAACTGAAAGTAATCAAAACAGCCTTCAATAGGTTAATGGATAAACAAACTGTGGTACATCCCATAAAATGAAATGTTATTCTGCAGTGGAAAGCAAGGAGCCTCAAGCCAAGAAAAGACATGGATGAATCTTAAATGCACATTGCTAAGTAAAGAAGCCAGTCTAAAAAGGCTACAGATTGTATAATTTCAATTATATGACATTCAGGAATAGTCAAAACTATAGTAATGGTAAAACCATCAGTGGTTGCTAGGGGCTTGGGGGGAAGAGAGGGTTGAATAGGTAAGCTAAGGGAATTTTTTGATGTTCTGAAATTATTATTTATGATACTGTAATAATGGATACAAGATACTATGCATTTGTCAAAAACCATACGACATTATAGCACAAAGACTGAACATTAACGTATGCAAATTTTAAAAGTCACTTAGGAAGTTGGAGATCCCAAGAGGGAATTTAGACTGTGACAAGATAGTCTAAGTATCCTGCAAATACAGGAAAGTGCTGATCTAAATAATTTTGGAAATGAGAGTAGTCTGCAAAATTTAAGGCGAAACCAACTATGCATAAGCCTTATAGTCTGCATGATAGAGTTGTTTTCCATGGGAGCGTGGGTTAACCATCCTGATGCTGCTTAACATTTACACTGGAATTCAATAGTGAAGTAAATAAAGGGCAAATGGTGACTGCCAGAGTTTTACTGGTGAGAATTTATAGATAAACAAGAAGGAATGGACATAATCTACATCATTAGTAATCTATTAATAATAATAGAATTGGAGACAGCAGAATAAACTCATGTAATACTTACTATAGATACAGATGGTTCCATACAGAAATATTTATAGATATGTGTATACACATGGGTTATTACACACACATATGGTTCCTGGATTGGACAGCTGGGATGGATTAGATATAAGGATACTCCAGTGGCAATGAACACAGTAATACCTGGTTCTTGATTTCTAAGGCTATTTTTCCAATAAAAAGAACCAGAACTCCATAGAAAAATGGCTGATTCTAAGACTGGGACTAGAAATACACAAGATCAGATCAGAGAACTGTATAGTGCTACAGTGTCAAAAAGTAAAAAGTATATTTTTAAATACCCATATTGATTACAGTACATCAAAAGGAGACAGGAACCAACTGAGAGAGTACTCAGTGGCCAGTGCTGAATCAATCTGAGCAACACAAAAAAATTAAAGTATTGCTAAGTTGCAACCCACAGTATGAAATAAAAACCTACGATCTGTACTGATATAAATGAGTTGGTGGATAAATAAGTGGGAAAAGAGAGAGAACTACCCTGTGCGGATAGAAAGTCCACCCTCAAGGAGCTATGGCATAATTCCCCCATTCTCATGGGTGGGCTGTGCATAGTGTCTTCCTTGCAAAATGTACAATACGGGATGGGGTAAAAAAACATAATTCTACAATAGAGAAACCTGACAGTGTACCGACATAAGGTGATCAAAGCACCAACAGTGATAACAATAACAAATCACTTATATGTCTGCAAAATACCTGTCCAGCACTCTTCAAAACTGTCAAACTCATCAAAAATGAAGAAAAGATGAGAAATTCTCACAACCAATAGGAACCTAAGAAGACATGATGGAATCTTGGCTGGAATCCTAGCACAGGAAAAGGACATTAGGTTAAAACTAAGGAAAGAAAACTAAGGGAACCTGAATAGTGTACGGACTTTATTTTTTTAATGTTTGTTTATTTATTTATTTTGAGAGAGGGAGAGAGAGTGTGTGAGGGAGGTCAGAGACGGAGGGAGAGAGAGAATCTCAGGTAGGCTCCGTGCAGTCAGTGCAGAGCCCTATTCAGGGCCTGATCTCAGGAACTGTGAGATCATGACCTGAGCCAAAGCCAGGAGTCGGACACTTACCCGACTGAGCCATCCAGGTGCCTCTGGACTTTAGTTTAAAATAATGTCTCAATGATGTTTCACTGATTGTATCCAATGTATCATACTAATGTAAGATGTTAATAATAATATAGGAGACTGGGTGTAGTGTGTATCAAAACTCTTGCTATACTTACAATTTTGCTGCCAATATAAAATCGTTCTCAAATCTTTAAAATGTTTCCTATTTTTAAAAATAATTGATTATCCTCAAGAAGCAAATGAAAAAAAAATCTGCTGATGATAACTTGATAGCATAAGCCATATTTTATAGTTCTGTTTTAGCAGTATTATAACAAACCAAAGATGTTTTTGATCATTATCATTTCATTTAGTGCTTGAAAGAATATCATTATTATAAAGGACAAATGGATAAGTTAACAATGTAGCAATGGAGAATAAATAATAAGTCTTTATTCTGGCTTCTTCTAAACTACATTATTCCAGATAGGTCACAATAACACAAAATGTTATTTGGACCTCCTTATTATTTATGCACACTTTTTAAAAATAATTATTCTGATACACAATGGGGTGAAATATTAACACAGCATTAGGTAGATTAATTATTCTTTTTACTAACAGATTATTGGTGTTAGCATTTTTGCAGAAGTTTTCATTAATTTGGGGTTATTAGTCTATTTTTGGCTGTAATGCAGTTTTCCCTCTAATTTTCTACTTTTTTTTTATACAGAACACATTTTTTGAACTATATGGTTTCTATCATTTTCAAATGAAAAATACCATGCAAGCCATGCTTGATATAATGAGTCCTTAAAATTATAACAAAATAACATACATCACTATCAAAACATATATCCTTTGATTATTCTTTTTTTTTTTTTATTTTTTTTAACCTTATTTATTTTTGAGACAGAGAGAGACAGAGCATGAACAGGGGAGGGGCAGAGAGAGAGGGAGACACAGAATCTGAAACAGGCTCCAGGCTCTGAGCCATCAGCACAGAGCCCGACGCGGGGCTCGAACCCACAGACCATGAGATCATGACCCGAGCCGAAGTCGGAAGCTTAACGACCAAGCCACCCAGGCGCCCCTATCCTTTGATTATTCTTTAAGTAAATTAAGGGGCGCCTGGGTGGCGCAGTCGGTTAGGCGTCCGACTTCAACCAGGTCACGATCTCGCGGTGCGTGAGTTTGACCCCCGCGTCGGGCTCTGGGCTGATGGCTCGGAGCCTGGAGCCTGTTTCCGATTCTGTGTCTCCCTCTCTCTCTGCCCCTCCCCCGTTCATGCTCTGTCTCTCTCTGTCCCAAAAATAAATAAAAAACGTTGAAAAAAAAATTAAAAAAAAAAAGCGGTTGTATCTTATTGCTAAGAGAGTAGATCTTAAAGTTCTCATTACGAGAAGGGAAACTGTCACTCTATGTGGTGATGGCTGTTAGCTAAACTTATGGCGGCAATTGCTTTACAATATTTATATATATCAAATCGTGCCATACGTATAAAAATAATACAGTATATGTCAGTTTTATCTCAATTAAAAAAAGTCAAACAATGTTGGTTTGTAACCTTCCCAGGAGCTTCCCTGCTGAAATCTGAAACTGGGCCCTGTACTCAGAGGGAAGAGAGAGACTGAAGAAGGAGGCATTCACTCCGGGGTGGTAAGTGGCGGTCTCAACAAGAGAAGGGAACTTACATATGAGGCTTGTCTTGGGCATCAGCAAAATGAATGGATCCACAAATTAGCCTACCAAATCTTATGTTTATTTATTTATTTATTTATTTTTTAATTTTTTTTTTCAACGTTTATTTATTTTTGGGACAGAGAGAGACAGAGCATGAACGGGGGAGGGGCAGAGAGAGAGGGAGACACAGAATCGGAAACAGGCTCCAGGCTCTGAGCCATCAGCCCAGAGCCTGACGCGGGGCTCAAACTCACGGACCGCGAGATTGTGACCTGGCTGAAATCGGACGCTTAACCGACTGCGCCACCCAGGCACCCCCTAAATCTTATGTTTATAGAGAGGCCTTAAGTGGGTTCAGTCACATGTATTGTGCAGGGGCCGTCAACATCACTTCATTATCTCATAGCTCCCCAGAGGGAGCAGCTTCTGGGCATGTAAAAGGCAAGCAGAACCCACATTCCAAGGACGGGGGAGGGGGGTGGGGAGAGCCTCCAAGAGCCAGCATCCAGCTCACATGTCAATGGGTGGTCACCAATTTCAATGATGCTCCCCAACAAACAACAAAGTGGGAATAAATTATTTGCAGTTCACATCAAAATAAAAGGCTATTCTAAAATATAAAGAGCTCCTGTAAAACAATAAGAAAAAAAGATTAACAATTTAATAGAAAACTTGGCAAAGATTCCTATAAAAATATTTAAATGGCTCTTAAAGTATGAAAGGATGAGCAAGTTTGTTCATAATAATAGAAATGCAAATTAAATCTTATAGTGACATCTTTTTCACCTATAAGGTTAACAAATATTTAAATATTTATATTATCTGTATTGGCCAGAGTACATGGAGATAAGCACTCTCATTACATTGATGGGAGGTGTGTACATTGATATAATCTCAATGGAAGGCAATTTGGCCAAGTCTATCAAAAATGAAAATGCACATACTTTTTATTCAGAAATTTCACTTCCAAAGCTTTATCTATAGATATATGGACACATGTGAAAATACTTATCTACAATAATATTCTCTTTAGCATTATTTTAATAGATAATGTTGTTAAAAACTTGTATCAATAGAAGGGTAGTTAAATAAATTTATCTCTAAACAGGCATGCTATACAAGAATGAAAAAGAATGAGGTTTATGCACTTAGTCTGTGAACTGAAATGGGCAATGTATCAGTTTCAAAAGCTAGAGACTAAACAAATTACGCAACATGTGTATTAGGTATATATTTCTATGTGACAAGCCACCCCACGACATAATAAAACATCCATTACGAAAAAAAAAGTGGTAACATTTTTTTTCTGAATGACACATTTTTACCTGAAATTGCTACATTTATGTCTGTCTGTATGTACATGTATCTGCACCGGAATGGTTAAATGATATGAGAATGCATAGATACAGAAAAAGTTATATTCTACTTTATTAATAAGGATTACATTTTTATTCCTTTGTTATAAATACTGAATGAGGTTTTAAAAATATATTTAAAACTTCCTAAAGGTTTTTGTGTGGCTCAGTTGGTTAGGCGTCCAACTCTTGATTTTGGATCTCCCAGTTGGTTAGATCGAGTCCTGTGTGTGGCTCTATGCTAACAGCACAGGGTCTACTTGGAATTCTCCCTCCCTCTCTTCTCTGCTCCTCCCCAACTCATGTGCTTGCTCTCTCTCTCTTTCTCTCTCTCTCAAAATAAATAAATAAACTTAAAAAAAAATAACAGTTCCTCAATCCCAGAATTATTGTGGCTAAGGTTAGGTTTTGAAATAGATCATGGATATTTTTGACTGCCCAGAATTACATTGTCTTTGCTCCCAAAAATCCAAAAATTACATTTGCATTTTTAATGACTTTACAACCATTTTGTTTTTGTGTTTAATGAGACAGTAATTATTATTCATTATTCTTTCATTATATTTATTATTGCATTTCCAGTGCCTATCATAATGCTTAAACATATAAGAATAAGTGAGTAGTCTAATCAAGATCTCGATTTTTGGTTTCTGTAATGTTTGAAATTTTGGTATCAGATTGGAATCAGGGTGTCTAGTAATTCAAGCAATTAATAAGCCATTATATTCCTGGGAACAGAAATGGCTTCATCAAAACCTTAAGTTAACGATGCGCAAAAGCCATGATTCCGTCCCAAATTCCAAAGGATACAAAACATGACCTACTTTGGGATTCTTTTCTCCTGCACACCAAGCTTTTCCCCTCATTAGCGTCTTCACACAATGTTTTTCTTTTTTCTTAGCACACTCCTGCCAACTCATTTTCTGGTGGATTTCTGCTCTTAATTCTAGGCTAATTTATCTGTTGCTACAATAATGCCACATTACAAACCACCTTACAACCTAGTGTTTACCACAGCAAAAGTTATCTTCATGCCTGAGTGCACTGAGATCACAATAACATAGTCTGGACTCAGCTGATCTTGAATGGGCTCACTCAGACATTTGCAAGAAGTTGGCTCTTTGGCGTGGGCTGGCTGCTATAGGACAACCTAGCTGGGAGGACTCCACATGTGCTTCATTCCTCCAACCGCCTACTCTCAGCATGCTTTATGGTAATAAGAAGAACGCAAAAGAGAAGTGAAAACACAAAGTGCTCTCCCAGTCTTCTACCTGGTCAAAGAAATTCACACACCAAGCCCAGAATTATTATGGGAGTATACTGTCAAATGAAATAGAAACTGGGAGGTTTTCTCATGCATGGATCTACCACAATATCTGTCTTTTTTAAGCACAAAAATAATGCATTCTGAATCCTTTCAGACGGGAGTAAAATTGAAGAATCAAGGAAAAATAATAGAAAACAATTGGTTCTTTTTATTAGAATGGTCTTTGAAAACTCTTGACTTTGGTGAGAAATGTTACTCACAGCTTTCTTTACTTAATTTGATATTTTTAATCAAAAAATTATATGAGTTAACTATTCTCAGGATCCAGTCAACATGTTTTGGTGATCCATTCCTGTACAATACAGTTTCTCAAAATTTACTAGATTAATTCAAGAACTGTTTCATTTGTTCCCTAGACTATGAATCAGGAACCTTGACAGGACATCTAAGGGGCAGTTTATCTTTGCTCCATGAGTGGTCTTCTGGGGCTGAAATCCCCAAGATTATTTCTTGTTTCCCATGTGTAGTAACCTGAGCTAAGATCGCTTGAGTGGTTGTGGAACAGTTACAATGTCTCAACTGGGATTGTGTGACCCATTTCCAAGAGGAATCACTCAAAGGGCCATCCAGATGGGTCTGAAATTAGCTAGAAGCTCAGCAGACACTTTCAACTGAGAAAAGTGTGTTCCTTGTTATCAGACACATTCTTCCGTTCTCTTGCACATGATGGTCTTAGGTTTTCCCATAGCATGATGGAATCAGCATATTTGTATTTCTTTGACGGCTGCTTACTGCTAGAAGTACAAAAGCAAAACTTGCTAGGGTTCCTTGGGCCTGGAAATGGTGCAACATCATGCAGCTAAAGCAGATCATATGGGACAGTTGGGAGTGGGACGGGCAGTGAAAGTACTAAAAACATGTCAATATCCAGAGGCATTATTCATTAGAGCCACCAATATAACCTTTTACAATAGGCTGTTCTCTGTCCTCCACTAACTTATAACCTAACATATGCAAACTACATTCAACCTCCCCCCCCCCCCCAGGTACTCCAAATCTCATCTTGTTACATTATCAAGCTCAAGTTTGAAGTCCCAGGTCAAGTTTTGTAACTCATGTTCAGGTAGGGATAAGACCTCTCAAGTGTGGTTCCTCTCCATCTGAATATCTACAAACTAAATAGACAGGTTGCTTTCTCCCCATTTGGCCAACATATTTGAAGTAAGAACTGCATAATTCCAATAACATTTTCATTCACAATGAGACACATTTAATGAGATCCACATAGCATTCACTTGTTTACAATCTTTCTTAAATATAGCCAAGCACATGTAACCAGTTCTTGATTAGATCCCAATTTTACTTCTGGGAAGGGTTTTATGTGACTCTTGTATCATGTGTGTCTATAATCTATCTCTTCTATATGCTTTCTGTGGTTCTTGAATCTTTCCTCTGAGTCATACTTTATTTAAAAAACAATAAAAACATGTTTGTGGCTAAGTAGCTTTCTCAGCCCGTTTTCTGCCTGTAGGAAAATGGAGGCCTAGAAACCTCCTTCCATTTTGCAGTTTCTTTAGCCCTTTTGTCCAAGCTAATATATTTTGCTTTATAAATATGGGCCCTTTCTATATATTAAGTTATAATCTCCTCCAATAATACGGCACAAAGACGTACACACATGTGAAAAGAGGCATACAAACACATGTCCCAAGTCGGTAGACTCCCTTCTACTTGGTGCTGCAGGACAATTCTTAAAATTATTATGAGTTTTATTCTGTGGTTTAGAGGATTTTGATGTACCACCTTAGATTTTTCTGAAATCTTACAGGAATTTGGTTGTGGAGACGGTAGTGTCCTGACTTTTAATCTTTGCACTAAGATCATTTCTTACTTTGAGAACCTTGAGTTGGCTCAAGAGACTGGAACTAAAGAATAGTTTTATTTTCCAATATCAAGTCTTGGTTCAGAAATATTTTCTTTAGATTCTGCTTGAAGGTGATCAGTTTTGCATTAGTTCATTTCTTTTTATCTTTTTCTTTTACACGTAGATAAAATAAAGCACATAAAAGCAAAAACCAAAGAGTAGTTTGCATTTTTAATATCTGCATTAAAATTATCTTCGCCAAACACAAGTTCAGGGGTTAGTTAAAAGTATTTTTTTAATCTTCTAAGTCACCACAAATGCTACTCTTGCCAATGGTTCTGCCAATAAAAACACTGGCCTCCTCGTTTTATTCGGTTCCCAACAGCAATTATTACTTCACTGCCCTTTACATATGTCTAATAGCCTTCTCAAGATAATTCTGCCTGCCATCACTGATGTCAGTCAGTACTACTTGGTTTAGATTTTTGTTATGGAAAGACCCAAATTCTAACTATGAACTTCTTTTTAATTTTTTAATTGTTTTTAATTTATTTTTGAGAGAGAGACAGAGTGAAAGTGAGGGAGGGGCAGAGAGAGAGGGAGACACAAAATCCAAAGCAGACTCCAGGCTCCAAGTTGTCAGCACAGGGTCTGATGCAAGGCTTGAACCCAAGAACAGTGAGATCATGACCTGAGCAGAAGTCAGACACTTGACTGACTGAGCCTCCCAGGCACCCCTTGATTTTTAACTAATCTATATCTGTAGAGCTTTTAAATTTTTTTTTTCAACGTTTATTTATTTTGGGGACAGAGAGAGACAGAGCATGAACGGGGGAGGGGCAGAGAGAGAGGGAGACACAGAATCGGAAACAGGCTCCAGGCTCCGAGCCATCAGCCCAGAGCCTGACGCGGGGCTCGAACTCACGGACCGTGAGATCGTGACCTGGCTGAAGTCGGACGCTTAACTGACTGCGCCACCCAGGCGCCCCTATATCTGTAGAGCTTTTAAACCACTATGACAAAATGACACAGAATGGGTGATTTGTAAACAACGGAAATTTATTTCTTATAGTTCTGGGGACTGGAAGTCTGAGTTCAGGATTTCAGCATGGTCAGGGTCTGGTGAAGTCCCTTTTCTGGGTTTCAGATGGCCAACTTCTCATTGTACCCTTACCTGATGGAAAGGGATGCAGGATCTCTGAACCTTTTGTCATAAGAGCACTGCTCTTATCTTAATCACCTCCCAAAGGCCCCACCTCCTAATACTATCACCTTTGTGGTTACAAATTTTGAGCGGACACATAGAGGTGGTTATATTCTGAATTGTATGCCATCGTATGCCAAAAGCATATGATGAGGAAGACTTAACCCCCACTGTGACTGTATTAGAAGATAGGGCCTTTAAAGAGGTAGCTCGGGTTAAATGAAGCCGTAAGGGCAGGGCCCTAATTTAATGTGATTCATGTCATTATAAAAACAAGAGACACCAAGGATGCAAGGACACAGTTAGAAGGTAGCATCTGCAAGCCAAGGAGAGAGGTCTCTGGAAAAACGAAGCCTGCCTATGACGCCCTGAAACTGGACTTTCAGCCTCCAGAACTGTGGGAAATAAATTTCTACTCGATCTGTGGTATTCTGTTAATACCCTAAGAAACTACCATATACGTATAGGAAACGACGCAAAAATTTAGAAGCTTCAAACAACAGCTATCTTATTTGCTCCTGATTCTTTGATTAGGCCTTTGGATAAGGCATTGTAAGATGAATCCTCTCTGTACCACATGATGTCAGTGCAACATGGTTGGGTTGCTTTATTCACATATCTGGTGTGAATTGTTTGAATGTCTGAGAGCTGGAGGGGATCCACTTTCCAGAAGGCACGACCATGTGCCTGGCAATGTGATACCAGGTGTTAGTCGGGGTTGCATCCAGGACTTGCAGTCAGGGACTAGGGTTTGCTCTGGCCAAAGGAGCTTCAACTTTCTTTCATATCGTCTCTTTATATGTCTATTTCAGTTATCTGAGTCTCTCTTACAGAATGATGGTCTCATACCTGTTGATTTATGTGGCTAATAGCTTCCTGACAAATTGTCAGAAATGTCTTAAAGCTTCGTCCCTGAACTGGCACATCAGCACTTTCTGTCACACTGTTTTTGTTAAAGCAGATCACAGAGTTGGCCCAGAATGAAATAAGGAAAGTGTGTCTCACTGGGAAGTGTCAAAAGGCAGCAAGCAGTCAAATATTGAGAGATTCCCATTTAAAGCAAGTCTGAATTTTTGGCAACAAATGTAGTATGGAAACTACAGTAGAGCAAGGCGGGGGACATTTTTACCAAAAAATCATCTGTGAAATTTTGAGATGGAAATTAACATACCATGTTTGAGAAAGTTCTCATGTTTGGTAAATTGCAGTGGCACCAGGTAAAAGAAACCCTGGCTAATTAATAATCCCAAAGGGTAAGCCAACTCTTGCCAAATATAGTTTTCATATCCGAATTAAAACAACCAGGGTTTTGTTGTTGCTGTTTCATTTATTTCTTATTGTGTTATGTGTTTGTTAATGTGACCTCTAATTTTATTTTCATTAGATCAAATGCTTGGTATCTCTCTGAGTGCTAACTCCTTGCTAATTCTCATTAGCAGAAATAACCCTACAGTGGAATACATCAAAATAATAAAGCATGGAATCCCTAATCCTTATGAATTTAGCCATTACAATGAACAAGAACTGGGCACCTGGTAGCTCAGTCAGTTCAGTGACCAGCTTTGGCTCAGGTCATGATCTCATGATTCGTGAGTTCAAGCCCCACATGGGGCTCTGTGCAGACAGCTTAGCACCTGGAGCCTATTTCAGTTTCTGTGTGTGTGTGTGTGTGTGTGTGTGTGTGTGTGTGTGTGCACGGGCACATGTGTGTGTCTGCCCCTCCCCTGCTTGCTCTCTGTCTCTCAAAAAAAAAAAAAAAATGAATAAATGTTAAAAAAATTAGAAAAAAAAGAAAAAAAAAAGAACAAGTACTTAAACATATTATTTGAAAGAAAAATGTCTTAATATCTTCACACGGCCCTCCCTCAGTATGCCTCTGTGTCCTAATCAACTCATCTTATGAAGACATCAGTCATATCAGATTAGGGCCCCCAACAATCACCACATTTTATTTTAATTACCCCTTTAAAGTCTCTATGTCCAAATGCAGTCACATTCTGAGGTATAGTGTAGGATTCAACATATGAGTTTTTAGACAGTTCAGGCCATAACACAACCTGTATCAGTTAGGTATCATTGTATAGCAAACTACCACAAAGCAGCGATCACTTATTATTGGGCAAGTATTTGAATTTTGATCTAGAATGAACTTAGCCTGACAATTCTGCTTCTTCCTGCAAACTACTCTCAGGTTGCAAAAGTTGAGGTCAGTTTGGCTCCACATTTCTATCATCCTCTTCCTGGGGCAATAACTTTAGATGGGGAAATATTCTTCTGGTTAGAATAGACAGATGAAGAGAAATAAAAATACATGCATCTAAAGCCAGAAGCAAAATGGTACACAGCCCAAAGACAAGAGAAAGAGAAGTGCACTCCATCGGTGAGAAGACCATAAAATGGTATCTGTTCAGAGCAGGGTAAAGAATTGAGACCACTAACATAATCTACCACAAAAGCCTTCATTTTTTGTGAGGTGTGAAGGGTCAAAGTCAAAAATGCTAATTCTATCATCAAATGCAAAGGTAATCTGGGATGTGGAAAGACAGGCAAAATCCATGCACCATACAGGAAATGAGCATGAAGTAAAATTAAGCAAATTCTAGGATAATTTCTGTGAAAGTGTTTAGGTAGCAGAGATGCAAGTTGGACATTCATAAATGTCAGACCAGGATTAGTATAATGAAAGGTCCTGGATTGGGGGAGAATGAACAGCATCTGATTTCAGAACTATCTGTGGATTCCACTTAAGTTATATTATTAATACAAATAGGGATTCATTCAGTACTATTTTATTGACAGATTTTTTTATCACATCTGGTTTAGATTAACAAAATTAAAAATTCAAAGGCCATTTTTATTTTATATTGAGGAAAAGTAGCTACAATTGAGGTCTCTTGGAATCATGCATATCTCTAATCTTTATGAATTAGGTGGCATAGAATATTTGCATAAGACTATATTTATGATGCTTCCTTATGCCTGTGTTTGTTTTCCATTAATTATGTAAGATCTCTTAAAACTGCCTAAATCCCAATGTGCTGCAGGCCATGTTCCAAAATTTTATTTTTATGCATAAGGTGCACAATAGAGAAGTCTAATCCTGAGGGAAGTATTTAATTCAGTTGTTAGTGAATCAGAGAACACTATTTCTCTGTCTCATCTGTCTTTTCCGTTGCTGAAGTCTCATTATCATTGTCTCAAAATTCAGTGTTAATTACACTTTATTAGTATACACAAAACTATTAGCATTTTTCAGAGACCAAAACAACTTTAGGAACAAGGTGGGCTAAGTTTCTAAAATCATATTTTCTTTCCAAACATTTTTTTTCTTTTCTTAATAGGATATGGGCCATGTTCTAAACTGCCCTAGTATCACTCCTCTTTTTGTAAGTCATCCTTTAGATTTACTCACCACTATACTACACATAAAATTATTTTTCATGTGCTTTAAAAGTTGATGTGGATGGTGTTATGAACTGAATTGTGTCCCTCTGAAATTCATGTGTTGAAGTCCTATCCCCTTGTTCCTCAGAATGTGACTGAAATTAGAGCGAGGGCTTTTAAAGAAGTAATTAAGGTAAATGAGGTCATTAGGGTGGGCCATAATCCCATATGACTGGTATCCTTATAAAAAGAGGAAATGGGGACACAGATATGAGTGTGCACAGAGGAAAGACCATGTAAAAGAGAAGACAGCCATCTACGAGCTAAGAAGAGAGAACTCAGAATGAAAGCCTGCTGAAATCTTGATGTTGGACTTTTCACTTTTTTAACTGTGAGAAAATAAATGTCTGCAGTTTAGATCATCTGATCTGTGGTACTTTGTTATGGCAGCCCTATCAAACCAATATAGATCATAATATTAATAATACAACAATAATAATGGGAGAAACTCTCTCCATATGTTTATCCATTCCAAAATGAACCAAAGAAAACCCAGAAGCACAGACCTATATTATAGATAAATCAAGATTAATAATAATAATTATTATATATATAATAATTATATATCTATCTATATAGATATAGATATAGATATAGATATAGATATAGATAGATATTCCCATGGGGTGCCTGGGTGGTGCAGTCGGTTAAGCATCCAACTTCAGCCAGGTCACGATCTCGCGGTCCGTGAGTTCGAGCCCCGCGTCGGGCTCTGGGCTGATGGCTCAGAGCCTGGAGCCTGTTTCCGATTCTGTGTCTCCCTCTCTCTCTGCCCCTCCCCCATTCATGCTCTGTCTCTCTCTGTCCCAAAAATAAATAAAAAAACGTTGAAAAAAAAATTTTAGATATAGATATTCCCTAGTTAAGAGAAACTGTGCTAAATGACCTGCTCTGTTCAAAGTCATTCTGGTCAGCACCCAGCGAATAAATTAGGCAGTGAGATTTCCACACAAACAAGGATGATACTAAATATCTCAGTTTTTCTCTGCATAATTTGAATTTAGAAATGAAAGTAATTACCTGTCAGTTGATAGGGACATTTTGAGCTGAAAAGATGCTTGGAAATATGCCACAAGATGACAGTAGCAGGAGGGGCTATACATACAAAAGATAGCTATGAATAATTAAACGTTAAGCTAACTGAAGCCATGAAGCAAAAAGGAATGCTTGAGATGAAGGTAGTTGGTGGAAAGAGAGAAAGATAGAAAGGACAGGGAGTGGCAGTGGGATCTGAGGTATCATAATTAAAGTAGATCAAACAAAATTTGCTAAATACAGCAAAATACTTGAGTGACTGAGGCTTAGTCTCTACAGTTATAGCAAATTTTTTCAATACATGAACTGTTGGAGTTGTTGACAGAGGCAAGTAAATGACAATTCCAGGCTATTTATGTAGTTTTGGACATCTTTATTTCCTGTAACAAAATCTCATTGCTTGAGGAGCCTGAGTGGACATAACACAGAGGACATAGAATTATACCAAAGGATCTGCTTTCGTTAGAAGGCATGAGGTCTTTGTCTCCATTTAGGGGAGTATCATGAAAGCATTAAAATGATTTTAGAAAGTGCAATATACAAGGTATAACAAATCATGATATCAACATCTAAATGTGATATAGGTATTGTTACTTGCACTTTAAATTTTTTTGTTGTTGTTCTTAACATTTACTTATTTTTTGAGAGTCAGAGAAAGACTGAGCAAGAGCAGGGGAGGTGCAGAGAAAGGGAGACACAGAATCAGAAGCAGGATCCAGGCTCTGAGCTGTCAGCACAGAGCCCGATGAGGGGCTCAAACCCACGAACCATGAGATCATGACCTGAGCCGAAGTCAGTCGCCCAACTGACTGAGCCACCCAGGCGCCCCTGTTCCTTGCACTTTAAAAACAAGTTTCCCTTTGGATAATACGGACATTTTAACAACATTGTCTTCCAATCCATGAACATGTGATGTCTTGCCATTCATTTTTCTCTTTTTAAATTTCTTTCATCAGTGCTTTGTAGTTTTCAGCATACAAATCTTTCACGCCCTTGATTAAGTTTATTCCTAAATATTTTAATCTTAATGATGTAATCATAAATGTGATTATTTTTGAAATATCCTTCTTCAATATTTATTTTTAATGTATAGAAAGAAAACTTATTTCTGTATGTTGATTTTATATCCTGAAACTTTAATGAATGTATTTATTTGAACAGTTTTTTGATGTTTTTGTCATATTATTATTTTTCTTTTTTTTTTAGTGGAGTCTTTAAGGTTTCTTATGTGTAAGATCATGTAATTTGTGAACAGAGATAATTTTACTTCTTTCTGATTTGGGTATTTTCAAACGTTTCTTTCTTGTCTAATTGCTTTGGCTAGAACTTCTCAAACTATGTCACATAGAAGTGGTGAGAGGGTAGAGTTTTTGCCTTACTGTTGATCTTAGAGTAAAAGCTGCTTTTCACTGTTGAGTTATGATGTTAGCTGTGGGCTTTTTATATAATATCCATATTAAAATCTATACATGCAAAATGATCTATAGATCAACACAATCTCTATTAAAATCACAATGGCAATTTTTACAGAAATGGGGAAAAATTTTAAGATTCACATGGAACAAAACATCCTGGATTACTAAAACAATCTTTAGTTGGAGGTATTATATTTCTTGATATCAAAATATATTACAAAGCTACAGCAACTAAAACAGTATGGTAGTGATATAAAAACAGACATCTAAACCAGCAGAACATCATGGAGAGCCCAGAAATAAATCCACACATATACAGTAACCAGGATCTTCAAAGTACCAAGAGTACACAATGGAGAAAGGATAGTCTCTTGAATAAATAGTTCAGAAAAGTAGTTATTCATATTCAAAAAAATAAGATTGGACTCTTATTTTACAACATACACAAAAATTAACTCGAAATGGATTAAAAATTTAAATATAAGACCTGAAAGTGTAAAACTTCTAGAAGAAAACATCAGGGGAAAACTCTTTCACATTGGTTTTCACAGTGATTGCTCAGATATGGCATCAAAAGCAAGAGAAGCAAAAATAGACAAACGGGCTACGTCAAACTATCAAACTCCTCATAGCAAAGGAAATATCAAGATAGTGAAAATGCAACTTAGGAATAAGAAAAAATGTTTGCAAACTATATACTACAAGGGACTCATATCCAAAATATATAAGAAAATCATATAATTCAATGACAAAACCACAAGTAACCAAGTTTAAAATGATTTGAATAGACATTTCTCCAAAGAAGACATACAAATGGCCAACAGATATTTGAAAAGATGCTCAACATCAGTAATCATCAGAGAAATGAAAATCAAAACCCCCATGACATATTACCTCATACCTGTTAGAATGGACATTTATTATAGACAAAAATAAAAAGTGAGAAGGTAGAGAAATTGGAACTCATGTAGACTCTTGATTAGAATGTAAAATGGTGTAACAGATATGGAAAATAATATGAAGGTTCCTCAAAAAATTAAAAATAGAAATATCATTTTTAAAAAGTTAAAAATAGGACTGCCATAGAATCCAGAAATCTCACTTGAGTATATACCCAAAAGAATTAAAGTCAAGATCTTGGAGAGATGTCGGCACTCCCATGTTCACTGTAGCATTATTCACAATTGCCAATGATGTGGAAACAACCTAAATGTCCATCAATGAATGAATGAATAAAGAAAATGTGGTATATAGGTATATACATAGAGTAGAATATTATTCACCATTGAAAAGGAAGGAAATCTTGCCATATGAAACAGCATGGATGAAACTGGAGGGCATTATGCTAAGTGAAAAACCCAGTCATAGAAGGACAAATATTGAATTATTTCACTTACATGAAGTATATAAAAATATACTAAGAGAAATAGAGTAGAATGGTGATTACCAGAGGGTTGTGTGATGAAGATATAGGGACTTGCTGTTCAATAGGTATAAAAATTAAGTTACACAGAGGAAAATAAGTCTGGAAAGGGACAGTGGTTATAGTGGCACAATAACCTTCATGTACTTAATGACAATAAACATAGTTAAGAATGGTTAAGGTAGTAAATTTTAGGTTATGTGCATTAAACATTTTTAAGTGAACTTCTGAGGGTTAAATAAACTTCCCAAGCTTACAGAACTGTAATATGTCAGAAGGTGGATGCAAATACAGTTTCGCTGATTCTAATTAGTAGAGTCTTGTCAAATATATTTAATAACTATATAGGCCCTGTGGTGAAGAAAAAAGATATTATGAAACTTTGAATTCTGCTTTGTTACTTAGAATGATATTTTGTTATCTATGATTATAATTTAATTTGAAACAGTCACATGCAAACTTACTTTAAGGAAATTCAAAGCAAATTCGGGTACAGCAGCATTTACTAACAGGCAAAGTCATCCCATCATCTATTTATGGGCACTTTTCTTTTCAGTGTAAATAATGCATAGATGTTAAGGATCATCACCTACCTATAGTCTGTAAATTCAGATGAAAGGACATAGTTGTCACTTTGATCTTAACAGAAGGCAGAAATGTCATGCTGTTCAGAGTCCAAACCCTCATTGGCTAAAATGTCACCTCATCTGTGGAAGCAATGTATTTATTGCCTCTATAATCCACAGATTATATGGAATCTAAAATTGTCCTTGAACTGATGAAATTAAATGCTTACTTGGAAATACGTCATATAAATTTATGATGCTAATAATTATCTTCTTTTAATATGCATCATGAGTACCTAAAGCACTTAAAGGAAGAATAATTTCTTTAAAAGGATATAACCATTTCCATTTAATAAATGTTGGCATTTTGACACAAAACTTATTTTTTCCCAGAGGGAGTCAGGAGAGTATATGTTTGGGTATACAAACATATATTTGTCTATACAAACATTGAATAAAACTGCTATATCAACATCACCCATGTATGTGTTTACAGTTTAATTGCATATAAATAAAGGATTCACTTATCAAACTTGCTATGCAATATATACACCCTTCTGTAAACAGGTGAGGGCTTGAAAATACCAATCCCAGAAATCATGGGAATCACTATCCCATAAGTGGAAACTGCTTTGATTCAACAGATTTTTCTAGCAGCCATAGCATACTCTCCATAACCTTTATAGTTGGCAACATAATACTAGCAACACTTTAGATATTATTCAGGTAAAATGTAAAATATTTTGGACATTATTTGAACATACGATTTACAAAGAAAGGTCCAGATACACTAGTAAATTATTCTTTAGTATTCACTAGGTGAACAACGCTTGTACAAATGGATTTAGTACTTAGTGTTGGAGTTTTAAGAAAAAAATAAATGTTTATAGCAGACATGCTTTGCTGTTTCTACAAATTATTTCTCCTTCCTCCTTTGCTGTCAGAACTCTCACTTTGCTCAGTGCATAGCCCCAGGCATGAACCATGATTTTTAAGCCAATCAAGACACTGTCACCCATTTGTTGTATTAAGTTTCCCAGACTCTCTTGAAACCAGAGATATCTAACTAAGCACCTTCTAGCCAATGAGATGTAAGGTCAGGAATGCTTGCATGCTTCAGAGGTTAATAAATGCTTTTCATTAAAAAAGAAAGAAAAGAAAAGAAAAGAAAAGAAAAAGAAAGAAAGAAAGAAAGAAAGAAAGAAAGAAAGAAAGAAAGAAAGAAAGAAAAAAGAAAGAAAGAAAGAGAAACTACAAGAGCAGAAACACTTTTATTCCATGTGTCTATTGTTTGGGACATGTGTTTTGGACAAGCTGCTTAAGTTATCTTAAAACTCTCACAGGATTATATTTCTTTGACTTTGGAATCCAACACAAGGAATGAAGAATAATTTTAACAGCATGATTTAGAATCAGGTAGGAAATCTGTCATCTGGCATTAGCCAAGATTTAGATTCGGACAAGCCATTTAAACTAGACTCACCATATATCCCATGGAAATTAAACAAATATAATTCTTAAGTCTGTAGTTGAATGAACCCAAAAGAGTGAATACTCTGAGAACAAATCAAATACACCTGCCCTTGTATAGCCTAACACAAACAAAAACTATGTAACAGTTTACTATATAGTTTAACACAAATACCTTGTGAGTACTTTGAATTTGAAATATAGGTAATGTATTTTAAATGGATATTTTTGTAAGGAAAATGCAATCTACTTTCTATAGACACATTACCCTTGTTTAAACATTTATCAAAGAGAAACATGAGTTTAAATGGGTAGCAAAGATGGGGCATCTGGGTGGCTCAGTCAGTGGAGTGTCAGATTTTTGATTTCAGCTCAGGTTATGATCCCAGGGTCACGGGATCAAGACTCGAGTTTGGGCTCCACACTGAGCATGGAGCCTGCTTAAAATTCTTTCTCTCTCCCTCTGTCCCTTTCCCTGCTCACGCTCTCTCTCTTTAAAAAAAAAAAAATTAATGAAAAACTTAAAAAATTAAAAAAATAAATGAGTAGCGAGATTTTAAGAACATTCTTAACAAAAGACACAAAAAAGCTCTATGAATTAAAATGAGCTAGTACTCAGAGTTACAGTTTAATTGCAAACCCCCTTAACAAACTTTTCAGATAATTGAAGATACAATATTAAAACATAGTTTTCAGTTTAAAGTTACCTAGGTATATATCAATAATCACTCTAAATGTAAATGAACTAAATGCTCCAATCAAAAGACATAGGGTATCAGCATGGATACAAAAACAAGACCCATCTATATACTGCCTGCAAGAGACCCATTTTAGAACTAAAAACACCTGCAAATTGAAAGTGAGGGAATAGTGGGGGGCTTGGGTGATTCAGTCAGTTGAGCGTCAGACTTTAGATCAGGTCATGATCTCATGGTTCATGGGTTCGAGCCCTGCATTGGATTCTGCTGACAGCTCAGAGCCTGGAGCCTGCTTCAGATTCTGTGTCTCCTTCTCTCTCTGCCCCTCCTCGCTCACGCTCTGTCTCTCTCTGTCTCTCCAAAATAAATAAGTGTAAAAAAAATTTTTTTTTGAAAGTGAGGGAATGGAGAACAATTTATCATGCTGACATCAAAACAAAGCAGAGGTAGCCATACTTATATTAGACAAACTAGATTTTAAGCCCAAAGATTATAAGAGATGGATAAGGGCACGATAGCATAATAAAGGGGTCTATCCAACAAGATCTAAAAGTTGTAAATATTTATGCCCCCAACTTGAAACACCCAAATATATAAAGCAATTAATAGCAAACATAAATAAACTGGTAATAACACAACACAACTCAGAAATTTCAGCAATGGACAGATCATCTAAGATTTGGCTTTGAATGATACACTGGAACTGATGGACTTATTAGTTATATCCAGAGCATTTCATCCTAAAGCCTCAGGATACACATTCTTTTAGAGTGCACTTGGGGGATGAGCTAAATGGGCGATGGGCATTGAGGAGAGCACTTGTGATGAGCACTGGGTGCTATATGTAAGTGATGAATCACTAAATTCTACTACTAAAACTAATATCACACTATATGTTAACTAACTAGAATTTAAATTAAAAGTTGAAACATTAGATAGATTGTAGATAGATACATACATACATACATATATACACACATAGATTTACCTAGATAAAATTACCTTGACCATGAAGAGGTCTGCCCTTATGTAACCTAAAGAAAGCAATTTTTTAAAAATATTATCCTAATGCCATGATCAATGGTTCTTTTTAATCTGTATAATAATTTGTCACTTAAGCATACTATACTAAAGTACAGCTTTTTCTTTCTGGACATGTCCTAATTATTTTCACAACAAATATTTTCCTATGATGGTTAATTTTATGAGTCAACTTGACTGGACTAAAAGATGCCCAGATAACTGGTAAAACATTATTTCTGGATATGTTTGTGGGGTTGTTACCAGAAGAGATTAGCATTTGATTTGGCAGACTGAGTGAAAGAGATCACTATCACCAATGTGAGTTGGCATCATCCAATGGCTTGAGGATTCAAATAGAACAAAACGGCCAATGTTCCACTCCCCCACTCTCTCAGTTTCTCTCTCCTTGAGCTAGAATACCTATCTTCTTGTGTCCTAAAACATTGGAGCTCCTAGTTCTTGGACTTTTGGACTCTGGACTACACTAGCAGTGCCCCTCACACAAATAACCCCCCCCCCACACACACACCTGATTCTCAGGCCTTTAAGCTCGGACTGGGAGTTATACCATCAGCTCTCTTGTTTTCCAGGGCTTCAGACTTGAACTGAATAATAATACTGGCATATCTGGTTTTCCAGTTTGCAGAAGACATGTGCCTTCCATTGCTGTTTGAACAAATTCCTATAATAAATCTCTTCATACATATGAAGAGATTATACATCTATAACATATATAATAAATATATAATATATAAGAGATTGTATATAA
Organism: Herpailurus yagouaroundi; assembly: GCF_014898765.1. Lineage (NCBI taxonomy): Eukaryota > Metazoa > Chordata > Mammalia > Carnivora > Felidae > Herpailurus > Herpailurus yagouaroundi. Next base: position 5,257,388 of record NW_024412440.1, on the reverse strand, counting down.
TCAATAAAGAGATTATAATATAAAATATTGTAATATATAATATATAATACATAATATATTGGTTCCATTTCTCTTGAGAATCCTAACTAATACAGTCTTGTTATACAGTTAAGCTTAATATGTTTTGAATACCAAATTTCATTTAACTTTTTCCAAGGATTGTATCATAGTTTGATGTGATTAACATTTTAATTGTATTTACATAAAATGAACAATATTCTTCAGCAGCTGAAATGTGTGTTAGATAGGATGATTCAGATTTAAAAAACAAAACCAAAAGTTTCTAAAATACCTTTTCTTATGTAGATATGATACAATAAAATATGTATAATGTTAATTAATTTCAAGGAAATTTGCTGAGGACTTACTTTAGATTGTTTTGAATAAATGGCCAGATTGAATTTATATCTATGTCCACAGATTCTCTAAGTCACAGAAGAAGGTAAATATGGAGGGAATTAATAGAGAAAAATATGTATATATAAGTAGAATTGCTTCCAAATATTTACCAACTCCTTTCCATCAAATAAAACTAAACCACCTAGCACTTCAAGGGTTGTTTTTGCTCCTTCTATTTAACTCAAGCTTGAAAGATGATCTTTTTTTCCCTAGCCAAACTTGAAATTTTGTCCCTTTTCTATATGTCAGAAAAAAGTGTTAACTACATTATTTTTTTTCTGTGCTAAGTGCTTCTTATCTTAGTATTTGGAAAAATTGTGACTCTGAGAATTCTATTGTAAAATCATTCATCATTTTATCTTCCCCTCCAGCAGCAAACTTTGGGAATTTTGTGGACAGTAATGGCATAGATGTACTACACTTTGTGGAATGGAAGATGGGTCATTTTTTTTTTTTTTTAGTAACTTAAAGAAAAATTAATTAATTGCTCGAGAATTAAAGATAATCTAATAGATATTACGGTAAAATGGTTTAAATATTATCCTTTTTAAATTATGTGCAAGACATAAACCATATTTCCATTTTATAATGTATAAGTTAGCACAGATCCTACCCCTCATGATATTCCTAATTCCTTCAGTCTTTATTTTGAACTATTTCTTCTATCATGTGATTTATTTACTTATTTTTGTGTGTGAGTATGAGTGTGTGTGTGTGTGTGTGTGTGTGTGTGTGTGTCCAATCTGAAAGGGGAGTGAGGAAGAGTTCATAAATAAAATACTTCCATATTCTTGATAGTTTTACAAAATCCTTACTTTGTCTTTCTACTTAAAGATGATCTACCTTCCAGGAAAACTCTAGGGTCATGCTCTTTTGCCTCAAAAGTTCAGTTCTTTTCTAAAATTTTCATTGTAAATTTGGTGGCCAGCCTATTTGCACATTTGGGTGTTTAGATTTTTTTTCTCTCATCTCTATGGATTTTCCTCTGAATGTCTGTGAAGTACTTTATTTTGCTTTGGTTTTAGCAATCTGAGCAATAACTATTTCAAACTCAGTCCTTCACTGATGATTTTGTATCCTAAAACAAGTTATGTCATTTCAATTACAGATTCAGTTTATTTTTCATTTAAGGAATATCATATCTTATATTTCATTTAAGTAATCTCAAAATAATAAATCTCATTTTATATTTTAGATTTAATTTCTATTCTCTTTTTCTATTTTCTAATTCTTTAGTATAACATATCCAAATGTTATAACAATTAATTTATATTATTATATTTTGTATTCTCAAATGTTTACTAAAGAAGTTGAGACTTCTTTGCCTTGGATCTCCAGGATAAGAAATAAATTTAAAATATTTTTCAAAAAATTTCAGAACATTAAATGACAAATAATGTTCAGTGGTTTGTGTTTTTTCCTCTTTTCTTTCTATTTAATGAACATTAACATGGTCTAGCCAATGATCAATGAATTATGAACTCTTCAAATAATAACATGGCAATTTCATGCTATAATGTTATTTTTATAACATCAGTTGTAACTATTAAAGCATACAAGATTTTTTCAAGAGATGGGACCAAAATTCTGCTTTAAGTTTTATAGATAGCTTGGATGATTTATCTTTAAATACTATGATGCAATATTTTGCTGATACTGGAATATTCATTTACCTGCAATGAGAAATAATTGAAATCATATACCACAATTTTGCTTGAGAAAAATATAAAATACTATTTTTTTCTAAAGAGGCAAAGTAAACACTCAAATCTTGATATAAGTGCATGAATCCAAAACATGTAGCAATCAAAATCATTGAGATACCTTAAGCCTTGGTATTGATTTTGTTCCACAAATTTAGTGTATCCTAGCTAATCATAAAGTTCTGTTTCTATGCAGGGATATGAAAAGAATTCTCCAGAAACTATCCAGCGAACCTCCTGAAGAGAAGCATGCTGGAGAGTGACAACAAGTCCCAATATACTTTGGCCTAAGTAGAGCTTACCTTGACCTTGGCATTTCAGTTTTCAACAGTAAGAAAAGCTGTCAGCCATTTCAACATCATTCATGTGGACATAGAGTGACTTAATGGAAAGTAATAAATGCATTAAAAATTTTGATAGCTCTTCTAGAAGCTTTGTGTGAAACAGATGAGATAAAAGGCCTTTTAACAATAAACTCCTAAAGTAAATTGGACATGTGAGAATGAAGAAAACATGTTGGGGATGATTGATGAGGGGGCTTAGAATTTTATCCTTGGGAAACTAGGTGTAGGAGGAAAAGTCACCAGAGCCTAACGTGCTCCAAGTAGAGTAGCTAAACTCTCTGCCTCTAGAAATATAAGATTTAACGTGTGACAAACTTTATGATGCTGCAAAATTCAAAATTATTATTATTTCTTCAGTTAAGAGCAGAGATACTGCACTTATACTTTTTTCAAGAATATAAAATAACCAGGCTTTGGGGAAATTGATGGGTAAAGTACCAGAATTAATCTGTAAGTTCTATAATATATTTGCTACAAAATATAATCTTCAAATTTTATATCAATGCTTTAATTTTGTTACTTTAGAGAATGTTCAAAAATTATAATAGATTGAAATAAAAGAATAATGGATCATGTGTGTTATTGTTGCAAAGTTAGAATCAAGTTTTTTTTTTTTCCATGAATATATTTCCTAGAATGGAAAGGTGTGAAGTTAGAATAATAGAATGTCAGGCAGTAGGCAATTGAATTTTTCAACTATTTCAAAATACAAAGTGTATTTATATGTAGGATGAGACTACTGGAAAGATGAAACATTACAGTTTGATTACCATACTAAAATTCAATGACATCTGTGTGTGTATGGGGGGGGGGATTATGAATCAGCAGAGGTCAACAGAGGTAGTGAGTGCCATGAAAATAAAGTATTTATTCATTCCTATATTCAAATAATATTCATTAAGAGTTCATGTGTTTCCGTTTTTGAAAAAAAGGTTGTTAATAAATTCAAATATGCTTATATTCTGCAGGAATAAAAGCCCTTTGGGGCAAATATTCAGTATAAATTGCCAAGTGCGACCTAGAATACACAACTTCTCAACCTTTTCCAAAAGGTATCTTTAGAAACTAATGTTTTTCATAGCAAAGGTCAAGGGAGAATTTGAGATGAATTAATACAATGAATCTAAGGAGATAAGTCATATCATTATCCAATCATTTTGATAATTTAGTTTAGAAGATAAATTTCCTCAGGTTCATTGATGCATTAGTAAGTATCAGAATTGGGATCCTCCAACTCTATACCATATATATATATATATATATATATATATATATATATGTATACATATATATATATATCACTACATACAGCGTACATAGAACTTAAAGTATTTACTGTATTAAGACAGCTGTGAAAGTGGAAACTTTCTGTATTCGAAGTAGCAATAATTGGCATAGTGAGATTGGTATTGGTTTAAAACACCTGAGCAACTGTAGCAGGTTTTGGGGAGCTTCAACTCTTTAAGTATTGATTAATTAATTTCTCCAGCCTTTTGGAATTGTATGTTTCGTGAGCATGCATGAAAGTGGAGGCTTATGAGATTGGCACCACACAACTTTACCTCATTATCATCTTGTTTTCTATTACTATCTTATTCAGTCTTCTTTTGATCATGCTGATCTCTTTGTGATATAGTTTTACCCAAAGGTTTACATATAAATCCTCATGATTTTGTGATCCATAAGTCAATAGACAAAGATATTCATCTCTAACAACCACCTTCCACCCTTCAACTACAGGGTAACTGCAATAATAACTCAATTGTGAAAAGGGGAAAGGGCGCACATAATAAAGTCCTGGTCACTTACAAAATCTATTGGATAGATATTATGAAGCCTGCCTTTCTTACTCTTAAAGTAAGTTCTTTAAAGGTATGTGACTCCTCTATGACAAGAGCTTTCATGTTCATTATGCCCATATCTAAAATAAAAATAACAACTATGCCTTTCTTAGAGTGGCAGAGTTTTAACAGTGAACCCCATGTTGGTCAGGTTTTCAGACTTAGTTTGCCCGAGGAATTGAAAAACAGCAGCCTTTAAAGCTAAGGTTTTTTGGATAAAACAATTTCCTCAAAAACTCAAGAGGCTCCTGATTTATTTTATTCCATTCAGTTCCATGTGAAAGAAATTCCAATGCAAACAAACATCTACCTGGACTACTTCTTAAGCCTGGATGACTCTCTTTTATTTACTGACATCTATACTCATTTTAATGGCAGCTACCTCAAGGGCATCTGAAAAAATAGGCTAGTGAACAGACAATATACATAATCTGATCTTTGCAGCTGGGTTGGCTACCATTTTATGTCCAAGCACATTGATGTGTAGGCTCCATAATCTTATCAACTACTGTTCAGTGGACAGAAGCAGTTGGCTTTTATTACCCTGCAAGTCTCAACTTTAGCGGATTTTCAGTCAATTTAGATCGCAGCTGCAGTCAGACAAAGCCTCTTTAGTAGAGTGGTTTGTCCTCCCTTTGTGTTCTGGTTTGTTAATCTGGCCTGTACTATGTTGCTAAAGCAGGAAGGGATTAAAAAGAAATACCAATACTTAAACTTTTTTTTTTTAACAGCCTTTGTAGATATCTATCTCCACAGTATTTCAGTGGAAATGATTTGTCATGGCAGAATAACCTGTGCCAAAACATTTTTGTTTATTTCCAATACCAATTCTGATTATTAAAGTATGGTGCTGTAACAAGGGTATTTAGTGGTTTAAACAAACTAGATATTGATTTTTTTTTTGGATAAAATTTTCACACTATAGATGGGTAGCCCAGAGAAGGAAGGTTGCTCTGTTCCATGAGGTTATCCATAGATTCTGGCTCTCTTTACCTTGTGATTCTATCATCTCATAGAGCTTTCTCTCAGCCATAGTTGAAGGCCAATTTATCAGCATGACATCTAAATTCCAGTCTGAAGGAAAGGAGAAAGGAAAAGAAAAGAAAGGAAAAGAAAAAAAAAAGAAAAGAGGAGAGAGAGGAGAGGAGAAAAGAAAGAAAAGAAAAGAAAAGAGGAAAGAAGAAAAAGAAAAAGAAAAGGGAAGAAAAGAGAAGAAAAGAAAAGGAGCTGGTCTTTCAAGGAGTTGACCTATAATTTACACATGTTACTTCCACTCACATCTCCTTGTCAAGATCCCTTAATCTCAAGACTATGCATAGACCCAAGAATGACTGGGTCTTCCACATGAATAATCATGATTCTGGCGCCTATTTTGGTGGTTTCCATTACAAAAGGTACAAAGGGAAGAATTGACACTAGGTGAAATGGAGCCATAGTTGGCAGTTTCTACCACAGAAGATGAACACTATGATTAGCTCATATTTCCTTTTCTAGAAATAACTATCCACATATTCTATTCATTTTTCTAAGAGGTCCAAATTTTTCCCTTAATAATTTGTAGGAATTCTTTATATGGAGATAGATATGTGATTATGATGGCAGATAAATAATATCTCTCTATGACATATATTTCAAATATTGTCTCCCCATTTGAAGGAGATACACTTTTTATATCATATATGGGATTTAAGAAACAAAACAGATGAACATAGGGGAAGGAAAAAAAGACTCAACTATCAAGAACAAACTGAGAGTTTCTGGAGAGGAGGTGGGTGTGGGATGGGTTATATAGGTGATGTGTATTAAGGAGGGTACTTCTGAGCACTGGATGCTATATGTAAGTGATGAAACACTAAATTCTACTCCTGAAACCAATATTACATTGTATGTAAACTAACTAGAATTTAAATAAAAACTGAAAAAAAATAAATAAAAATTAATAAAATAGAAGTTCTTGATTTTACTGTAATCGAATCTTTCAAAATTATCTTTCATGGTTACATTTTTAAAATTTTTTTTAAGGTTTGTTTATTTTTGAGAGAAACAGAGCATGAGTGGGGGAGAGGCGGGGAGAGAGGGAGACACAGAATCTGAAGCAGGCTCCAGGCTCTGAGCTGTCAGCACAGGGTCTGACGCCAAGCTTGAAGTCCGGAACTGCGAGATCATGACCTGAGCTGAAGTTGACGCTTAACCGACTGAGCCACCCAGGCGCCTCTTTCATCATTACATTTTTAATGTTATATTTAAGATTCCATTTCCTGCATTGAGATTATAATAGATTATAATATATTCTATGGAAAACTTAATGTTTTAAAAATTGGTTTTCCTATATCTATCTTTAACTCATCTGGAATATATATTTATATATATTGTAAATATTATATAATATATAATTTATATTATTTAATATTTAATATTAATTAATATCAATATTTAATATCTATATTATATAATAGATATAATATATAAATTATATAAAAATATAATATATATAATATATAAATATAAATATTTATTTATTTCCGAAAGACAGAGAGAGACAGAGCATGAGCGGGGGAGGGGCAGGGAGAGAGGGAGACACAGAATCCGAAATCCGAAGCAGGCTCCAGGTTCTGAGCTGTCAGCACAGAACCTGACAGGGAGCTCGAACCCATGAACCGTGAGATCATGACCTGAGCTGAAGTCGGTCGCTTAACCGACTGAGCCACCCAGGTGCCCCTAGACAATATATTTTTAATGTATAGAAAAAAAAGTTAGGATTTTATTACCTCAATACTCAGGATTCGCTGTCTCGCCACTTCGAAGAGTGAAGAGGTGGACACAGAATAAAATGTGCAGCAGGCAAAAGTTTATTAGAGTGTAATATCAGAAAGTAGGAATAGTAGGAAAGCTCTCTTTACAGAGGCGGGCATTCGAAAGTGAATGCCTGAGACTATAGGTAAGGGTCCTTGTTTTATAAGGTTCTGGTCACCACCCCCACCCCTTCTCCCTTGTTCCTTCTCAGGTCCTACTGGCTGGATCACTCTAGGTGCTGGGTTGTCCATTCCTGAGTGGCTTGACTCCGTTGTGTGAGGAGTCAGACTGGTCATACTGTCCCACCTATAACATAAGTTTTATGGTTCAGCTAGGTATTTTGATTATCAAATTCCTGAGGGGAACCTGAGAGGGAGTAGGTGGTATCTGTTATATTCTTAAGAGGGACCTTAAGCCTGAGGGGGCTTGCTGTGGTCAGAGGGTCCCAGCATTGTTCCAAAATATGCTCTTTTCCTCACCCAGGGACCTCAGGTCCTGTCCTTTTCCTCTCTGCCTATTTTATCTTATATTCTCCTATCATAATATTGCTGATATCATACTTAATGGTGAGAGACTGAATGCCATCTCCCTAATGTCAGTAACAAGGTGAGAATATCCCTCTCATTACTTCTGTTCAACAACATTATACTGGAAGTCTTAACTACTACAATAAGGCAAGTAAATAAAAACAATACAGATTAAAAGAAGGGAATAAAGCTGTCTCTATTCACAAACAACATGATTGCATGTGTAGAGAATCCTTTAAAAATCTACAAAAAAAAAAAAAAGAAAAACACCTGTAAAAATACATTTAGCAAGGTCATGGGATAACAGGTCACTACACAAAATTCGTTTGTGTTACTTTATACTAGCAATAAATATTTGAAATTCGACAATTAAAAATACCATTTGCAACAGTGCAGTGCAGAATGCTGTAGAAATAAACCACAAAAATATAGTCAACTCATCATTTAAAAGGGAACAAAGATAATTCAATGGAGCAATAATAGTCTTTACCAAAAATAGTGCTAGAAAAGTTAACAGTTCATTTGAGAATAAATGAATTGAGGCACAAACTTTAAACCTTTCACAAAAATTATTTCAAAAAGGATCATGACCTTAAGTAGAAAAAAAAACAGCATTGTAAAACTACTAGAAGAAAACAGAGGAGAAAATCTACATGACCTTCGGCAATTGTATTTTTAGAAACACCAAAATTTGGCAATGTATTTCTAGATGTACCAAAAGCACAACTCATGGAAAAAAATGATAAATTGGACTGTATTAACAGTAATAAACACAGTTTAGAGCCAAAATTAAGCCACAGACTTAGAAAATATATTTGTACAACACCTATCTGATAAAGGATTGTATCTAAAATATACTAAGAGTATTTAAAATTCAACATTTAGAAAACAAACGACCCAGTTAAAAAATGGGCAAAATATCTGAACAAATGCCACATCAAAAAGAAAAAAAAAAGATATACAGATGGCAAATAACTATGTAAAAATACATTATCATTTGTCAGTAAGGAATCAGAAATTAAAATGCCAATGAGATGCCAATATACACATTTGAATGACTAAAATCTATCAAAACTTGCAATACTAAATGCTGGTGATTTAGGGCAGTATCAGGAACTTTCATTCATTTCATTCATGAAAATGCAAAGTTGTTCAGCCAGTTTGGAAGACATTTTTGGCAGTTTGTTAAAAAGATAAACATAGTCACATCAGTCTTGCAACTAGGTATGTTTCCAACTGGCTTTTAAAACTTCCGGTTTCCACATAGAAAACTAGAAGAAAATATTTAGCAGTTTTATTCACAATTGACAAAACCTGGAAGCAACCAAAATATCTCTCAATGGATGAATGCATAAATAGTGATATATCCATACAATGTAATATTATCCAGTAATAAAAGGAAATGAGCTATAACCCACACACAAAAAGAAAAAAAAACATGCAGAAACAGAAAATGCATAATTATAGGTAATTCCAATTACTTGATACTTTGGAAAAGGCAACACTTTAGAAAGGGTAAAAACGTATCGGTGACTGCTTAGGATGTGGGGGGAGGAGAATAGGAGTGAATAGGGAAAAACAGATTATTAGGGGAGTGAAACTATTCTGTACTATATTATAATGTTGGAAACATAGTATTATTTTATTAAACATATACAAATTAAAATATATATATTTTAGGAGGTTGGGAGATCCCAGGAAGAAATTCAGACTATGACAAGAGGCTGTCACTATATTTACAAATGTATGAAACATCCTCAGTGAGATGTGGCAGGGGTGGGGTGTGGGGGGAAGCTGCTGAAATAACTAACTTTGGAAATGAGGGGTATATGTAATCCTAAAGGCAAAAGGAACGTTATAAAATTACTTTACTCTAGCTGATTAAGTTCTTTCCATGAGGGTAATAGTTAACAATTCTGATATACAGAGAGAGAGAGAGAGAGAGAGAGAGAGAGAGAGAGATACTAGAGTTAAAAAATGAAGCAAAATAACAGAGCCAGCCTACTCTGTTGGAGTAGGATTTACATAAAAGCAAGAGCAGAAGGCTACAATGATTCCTATGGTAGTAATGGATTAGAGTTGGAGACATCAGTCAGGGATAGGTATATGGAAACTATAGTATCTTTTCAATTATTTTGTAATCTAAAACTTTTCTAAAATATAAATCTTATATGAGGCTATTTTGAGCAGATACCTGAAGAACTAATGACATAAGCAGATATAAGCAGATATAAGCAGATATAAGCAGAATGTTCCAGGTAGAAGTCACAGCAGGTGCTTCCTAAGATGGAGGCAGGTATAGTGTCCTCAAGGACCAGTGTGGAAGCTATTATGGCTGGGGCAGACTGTGAAAAGGATAGCCAATGGAAGATTCTCATGAAGACATAGAACTGTGTCAGCATTATGAAGGACTTTTAAGGTCATTGGATGTATTTTTTACAGATTTATATTTTAGAAAAGTTTATTTGACAAATCTTATTTGACTATCATGTAAGATACAAAATTGATATTATACAAAATAAAATACTCTCCCTAGCCCATCTTCAGAAACCCCTATCATTCTTTCTCAGTTTTTTTTACCATTCATAGACTGTTTCATTATTTGGCATGTTATATATTTACATGTTTACTTATTTAAGATCTGGTTCCTTCCACTACCATATAAGCAGCATATGGGGAGGAATTTGACTGTTCTATTAATTTTTGTATGTGAAGAATTTGAGTATTTGGTCAATGTTTGTCATTTAGTAATGAATGGCAATAGACTGATGAATGTATTTACAAATTTACTTGGTATATCTAATATATATGTAGAAAGACTATCTTATAGCAAAACTTTTAATACTAACTTTCTCCTTGCTCATCCTTAATTTGTGTGAATTTTGCAGAGTTTAAGTTTACATTTTATATCTGTACAACACTTTATAATACTTCCATTATGACAGCTGCACCAGGCATAATGCTGTTTGCAGCACAGTGTGAATCACAATCTGGAATATATAATGTTTAAACCTCTGACTGAACTGGAATATATAATTTAGCAATGTAGTAAAAAATGTGCATGAACTTGGCATTAAAAATGACAATAAAATATTATTACCAAGCAGACTTTTGGAATACTTCTTGGAGACTTCTTGAGTGTGTACTAGAAAGGAAATGCTTTACTAACACTTAGTTCATGAACTCTACTACAAAAATTTTGACAATTGGATTACTTGGTTGTGTCACAATTTGGATGTAATATCAAGAACCTGGAAAATGTGAGATATGAGAGATAAAATACTAAATATGCTTCCTACTGAGTATTCAAATCAAATGTGTTTTAAACACGAAATGAACCCATAAAATTCCATTTTAATTTTCTTCTAACCGTATAAGCAGGAGAAATGCTGTGCTGTAGTTTGAATATGCTGAAATTAGTCACTGCAGAGGCTAAGATGTAAAACAAGTGATCTGGAAACACCCATTATTGAGAGACATCTTTAAACAATGAAAAGTAAGATACATTTGACATTTCAAGTGTTATCACTAACACTGACTCCTTGCAACTAAGATATTCATTGTACCAAAAAATAAAATATCTCTCACAATGTTGAACAGCCATTAACATATTCTTCAAACACATCACAACTGCCTGATATTTCTAGACTCATCTGTTAGTCATTAATATATTTTAATGCTTTAAGATAGCAGCAAAATTTCTAGGCTTTGGGTTTCAGAAATTCTAGGTGCTCTTACTTATTCAGTGTATTGAAAACATTTTATTAAGCCTTGGTTGGAAAACAATAAATTGGTCATTGGATAAATATTACTATCATTCAAAAATGTTGATGGACCATATATTATATTTGTTTTAAGGAAATATTATTATTAGTCAAGAAATATTCATTGAAGAGTGCCTGGCTGGCTTAGTCGGTAGAGCATGTGACTCTTGATATCAGAGTCATGGGTTCAAGTCCCACATTGGGTGTAGAGCTTACTTAAAAAAAAAAAATAATCAGGGCGCCTGGGTGGCTCAGTCTGTTAAGCCTCTGACTTCGGCTCCGGTCATGATCTCGTGGTCCGTGAGTTCAAGCCCCGTGTCGGGCTCTGTGCTGACAGCTCAGAGCCTGGAGCCTGTTTCAGATTCTGTGTCTCCCTCTCTGTCTGACACTCCCCCGTTCATGCTCTGTCTCTCTCTGTCTCAAAAATAAATAAACATTAAAAAAAATTTAAAAAAATAATCATTTAGGGTGTAGTCTATTAAATGAAATTTCACAGAACCAAAATTTAGAGTTAATAGAGAAAACAAATGTTATAAATAAATGTTTATAATACAAAAAAAGAATATTTTGTGCTGTATCACTATCTTAGTATATTTACAATAGAAAAAACAAGTGTCATTGTGCACAAGATAGTTAATAAACATGGATTTCTGACAGCCATTCCTAAACCCAGACTAAGAGATGCCACCAAAGAGAGAAGGAATTATAATATATAAAACTGCAGTAAGTATCATTAGGAACTTCTATGGACTGAGAAAGCTTGGAGAAGTGATGATGGAGTAAAAGACCAAGGAGAAGGAGAACCAAAACCCACCGGAATGGGTTAGCAGAGAGTTCTGGTTATGTTCTTCTCTTTATTCTATATTAGCATGTGTATATCAATACCTCCCTGCCAGAACTATGAATTAACTATTGTTGTGGTAGTTTGAAAATAAATCCACAATTCTTTATATTCTCCCAACATCAAACAGCAATTCCTAATTCCTTTCATCTTAAGTATGATAAGTATGATTGAATTCAGTGACTGACTTCAGACAAATACAGGAATGTGGAAGTCATGATGTGTGACTTCAGAAACTGGGGCTTCTATCTGGGATTGCTTATGCTGGAGAAGTCTGTTGTCATGTCACGAGGATAGTCAAGTAGTCTATAGATAGGTTCAATCAGCAAATAACTAAGGCACCTGCTAATAGCCAGTGAGGATCTGAGGCCTTTTGCCAACAACTATGTGAGTGAGCCATTTGGAAGAAGATCAGTCTTATTAATATCTTGCTTGTAAACAAGTGATATACCCTGAGCCAGAACCACATTCTCAAATGCTCCTAAATTTCTGAGCCACAGAAATCCTAAACAGCTGATTTTTTTAAATCCACGATGTTTTCTGGTAACTTGCAACACAGCAATAGGTAACTATTTTCCTTTACTTTATTGAATTAGTTCTCCTTAAATGATACCCATAGGACCAAACCCTATCATTATCATGCACAGATATTTTTCCAATGTATTTTGCTCTTTTAATTTATTTAAGGTATCATCAAAAAATCTTTTGAAGTTGAATATACTAAATATTTGCACTTTTAAATTAATTTATTATTGTTTTTAATGTTTATTTAATTTTTTTAATTTAATGTTTTCTTTATTTTTGATAGAGAGAGGGACAAAGTATGAGCAGGAGAGGGGCAGAGAGAGAGCGAGACACAGAATCCACAAAGCAGGTTCCAGACTCTCAGCTATCAGTGCAGAGCCCCAACACAGGGCTCAAAGTCTTGAACCACGAGATCATGACATGAGCCGAAGTCAGATACTCAAGCGAATGAACCACACAGACGTCCCATAATGTTTATTTATTTTTGCAAGAGACAGAGAGCATGAGCAGGGGAGGGGCAGAGTGATGGGGAAACACAGAATCTGAAGCAGGCTCCAGGCTCTGAGCTGTCGGCACAGAGCCTGATGCGGGGCTCGAACTCATGAACCACAAAATCATGACCTGAGATGAAGTCAGATGCTTAACCAAGTGAACCCCCCAGGTGCCCCTAGTTGCAATTTTTTTAAGTTTATTTATTTATGTATTTTGAGAGAGAGACAGCACGACTGGGGGAGGGGCAGAGAGAGGGGAAGACAGAGAATCCCAAGCAGGCTCAACACTGTCCAACCCAGGCGCCCAAACTCACCAAACTGTGAAATCATGACCTGAGCCGAAACCAAGAGTCAGACTCCTAACTGACTAAGCCACCCAATGGCCCAAATATTTGATTTTTTTTAATTTAAGTCTTTCTTTGTATTGTCCTGGGTAAAAAATGGAACAGAATTCAGTGGGATAGCTTAAGACAGATTGCAAGTAAGAGAGAGAGAAAGAGCATTAGTTTCAGGTTATGATCTGGAGTAATTTAAAGGAGAAATAGTTGTAAAGTTTTTACATTTTTACTGGAGTTGGATAGGAGTCTTTTATGAAAGTCTTTTAGTAACTTTATTATGCTAATAAAAAAATGGATGTTTGTGATAATTTTCACCACTAATCCATTCAAATGAACAATGCCCTCATATCAAAAGTTCCCTGAAGTTGCACCTGTAATTCTAAATTATCTTTGGTAAAGGTATCCAATTTAGACAGATAGCACATAGTTCAGAGTTACACTGTCAGTACATGAAAGAAGCAGGTGTCTGGGCCAGAGGACTTATAATAAGGAGAACCCATTAGCATCTGGCAAAGTTCACGAGATGTGTTGCTTGTGGGACCCATGTGTCCAATCACAAGCTAACAGTTCTCTTTCTCCAATTGCAGAACTAAGACATTTTCCATTCCCAGTGAAAAGAAGGATTAGAGAATCTCTTTTAGATGTAGATTATCTTGAACAGAGCCAATATGACTGAAGAAAGTTCTCCTATGTTTTTGTTTTTGATATTTATTTAATTTTTATATGGATGGGATAAATATTGATGTTTTTTTTAATTTCAAAGTATTACATGTAAAACGCAAATGTCCTTTGCTTGTTACAAACAAATCTCATATCTACCTTGCCAAAGAATAAAGGGAAAACAGGTTTCTGTCTTTTCAGACTTTGTATGTCTTAAGCTTATCTTTCTGTGTGTCTATACAATTCACAGACTCAGTTCAAGAATTCTTACTAGGGTAGATTACATACCTGCAGGCTTCTTGCAATGAAACACTACATTTCTACAAAGTCAGGCATTTTTTTTTCCTTATTAATTTATTTTTTTGAAGCTTGAAGAGAAGCAAAAGTATTTTCTGCTATAATTTTCCAGCATACACAGTTCTACTCCTTAAAGGTCATCTTAAAATCACTGGGTAAGATATTTAGATCAAGCCAGAGTAGCATATTAATAAGTGCCAGAATGAACAAAACTGAAATGTTAGATAGATGAACTTTGAACCATTGGATATTTGCAGTTTTTTTTTTTAAACAGGTCCTCTCATTCCTGGACAAATTAATAAATTCCCCTTGCCATGAGTTATTGATAGAAAGAGACAAAGGAAAAGCAATGGACTTTGTACTCTGCTTGTCAGCCCAGAAGGCTCACCCTTGAGTTACATGCATTCTCCTGAACCAGTTTATTATCTTTTATTCATACCTGAGTGGCAGAATTTGGTTGAGAGGCCTGGGGCAATTCATGCCCATGCCAGTCAGAGGGCATAAGTAAACACATAGGAAGGTTTTGTTGGTGAAGGAGTTAGAAATGCTATGGTCTTTCTTAGGTCAAAATTATCAGTCTGGTGAGAAGTTCAGAGCAATAGTAATACTTACTGAAACAAACGGAAAGACTTAAGTGGAAAAATAAATGCAAGTATACTTTGTGAAAAAAAAAGAAAGAAAAAAGTCATAAGTAAATATGAAAGACAGTGACAAAACACAAAGACGACATGTGCTATACTTTTGCATTCCACAAAGCTTTCGAAAAAAGCAGAGCAGGGAAAAATTGTTTGGGTGATAGCACTCTTCCATCTTCCGAAACCCATGCAATCCAGACCAACATGATAACGAGTACACATGCTTTACAAGTGTTTATTTTTTTTTAAGTTTACTTATTTATTTCGAGAGACAGAGAGACAGAGAGAGAGCAGGGGAGGAGCAGAGAGAGAGAGAGAATACCAAGCAGGTTCCACACCTCAGCAGCACTGAGCCCAACGAAGGGCTCGAACTCATGAACTGTGGGATCATGACCTGAGTCGAAACCAAGAGTCAGTTGCTCAACTGACTGAGCCACCCAGGCACCCCTACAAAGTGTTTATAATTCTCAATATTTTTTCCTACTGAGTTTTCTCTTTTAGGAAAATTGTCATCAACATGTAGCACCAGCACTGGGAACTCACCAAATCCTCAAAGTTTGGGTTTCTTATAAATAAAATGGGCTTCATTTCAATTATGAAGCTGTTCAATATAAGCCAATACAATGATTTATTCTTCAGTATGGACCCTCTAGAATAGGCTTTTCAAACAAATCTGGATAGTAGTTTAAAAATAGATGAAGCTACATGGCCTGACTTTGTTGTGTGGGGTAGAAAAAAAGATATTTGATATAAATAGGAAGTCAGTTTCAAAATTATTTTTTGTAAAGATATGTTTATATGTTCCTTGGTTCAAGAGTCTTTAGAAACTGAGTCTCTTTATGGAGATTCCTACTGGTCCTGTATCACTCTTCCAGTCATAGAATTGGAAGATTCCCTGACTTCTCTCATAAGGTGTGGTAGGGTCTCCTCCCTAAGGAATGAAAAACAAAACAAACAAACAAACAAACAGAAACATTAAGGCAACCTGGCTATACCTTAGGTGACAACATCACTCCCTAGACCTTGTAACATGAGACCACTTAATCAGACTGCATGTTTGTGTGTTACCATATATGGGAGACAAAGAAATAGAAAATCTATACAAAACTAGGCCACGTGGCGTTCAAGGTTCAGTTCTTTGGGTAAGAACCCAACTGAGCAGTTCCAGCATGAATAAACTTGCTTCCTGGAAAGAAAAGCCTCCGTGTCATGACTCTCTGTGCAAGAATCCTGCTGCAAAGGTTTCAGTAAGTATCCCAAGGCAATGTTTATCCTATGAAAGAGGACTTATCCAACACTCCACCTGTCTATTTCTTTAGGAACTTCACCCAAGAGACTCACATTAAAAACTGAAAAGATCAGATAGAAAAACAGTTTTTGTCATAGAGTCAGACTCCAGTTTTCAATATCTGATAGCTAATGACTTCTAAACCTTACCCTTCTCTTTTCTCTTCTCCTGCTGTGCTCTCATCTTTGGCACTAGTGGGGGATTTAAACCATGCAAGCCCTGCCCACAGACAGAACCCAGCCCCATCCCCTAATTACACTAAAACCTAAGTCAGGCTCCTTTCCTTCCCTCTCAAGCTATCTTTAAACCAGTTTAGGAAGTCAGTTTGTTCTCCCTAGAAAGTATTATTATGTAAACAATAAACTTTTTCTGCTATCTTGGTGTGTGTGTGTGTGTGTGTGTGTGTGTGTGTGTGTGTGTGCGTGTGTGGCATTCAGTTTTAATATCTGAAGCAAATTTTGGGTGAGGGTCCATCTGTTCCTGTGGGATGATCACAGTGTTAGTAATTTAACAACAAAGTAGCTTTTCATTAAGGATATAAGTTTTCAAATCTAGCCAGACCATTAAATCCTAAAGGAGGTTTATCATATGCAAGAGACAAAATAATCTCAGCATTTGGAAGACCAATGAAAGAAATCAGAGCTCAGATCTATTGTGACATTTGCCACAACACTGAAATCAGGCAGATGCTCATGTTTAGGTCAAGGGTCCACAGAAGATTAAACTGTTTCTGCATGGTGGCAAGGGTTTTTTTTTTTTTTTTTTTTTTTTTTTTGCATTTCACAAGGACTACAAAATTACTGACTGTCTACTCTCCTAAATATCACCAGGACAACCCGCTGATTAAAAAAGAGACAATTTTGGGGCCCCTGGGTGGCTCAGTCAGTTGAGGGTCCGACTTCAGCTCAGGTCATGATCTCGCAGTCCATCAGTTCGAGCCCCACGTCGGGCTTTGTGGTGTCAGTTCAGAGTCTGGAACTTGTTTCGGATTCTGTGTCTCCCTCTCTCTCTGCCCCTCTCCCACTCACACTCTGTCTCTATTAAAAAATGAATAAACATTAAAAAAATTTAAAAAGAGACAATTTTATTAAGTCTACTGTGACACGGGAAAACACTATTTTGAAGTCATGTATATATGAATCTGTATAAGGCTATAAAATACATCACTATAGGTAGAACTAGATAGATGATAGAGAGAGAGAGATGGGGATAGGAGAGAGCTATATAGAGAGATGTCCAAAACTGTATGTTGGAAGGAAATTGTTATTGAGTAATATTTTCTTCTTTTTCTCTTGGTAGTATGGTCTCATATGCTGCCTAATATCTTATCTATAATTTAGTGTTTCTTTTTTTCATTTTTTTAACGTTTATTCATTTTTGAGAGACAGAAAAAGACAGAACACGAGTGGGGCAGGGGCAGAGAGGGAGACACAGAATCCAAAGCAGGGTCCCGGCTCTGAGCTGCCAGCACAGAGCCAGACGTGGGGCTCAAACTCACAAACCGTGAGATCATGACATAAACCGAAGTCAGACACTTACCTGACTGAGTTACCCAAGTGCCCCTATAATTTAATATTTCTTTATCAATTCCTTTTCCTTTTCTTCTTTTGCATTTTTTTCGACATCTCAATTAGCAAGAGTTAAGTTAGTCACATTACTCAGTTCCAGGTACCTTATTTTCTTTCATCTTTAATGAGGTGTAATTGACAAATTTAAAATTGTATATATTTAATGTGTACAATGTGGTGTTTTGCTATAATTTTACCTTGTGTAATGATTACTACAATCAAGCTAATTAACATTTTGAAGTCATGAGTTCTAAAGAGCTTCCTCTTACGTGAGATGCATAAATGATTTTATATACCCAAATCCTTAAGGTACTTAATATCATTCGAATTTTAATTTTTGCCAGTCCAACAAGGATAAAATACCTCAGTATTAAATTTATTTTCATTTTTCCCTAAGTATTGATGATTTTGAGTAACATGTAATATAGTGTTTTGAACTTCTGTTTTAAATTTTCTGTTATTTTTTTATCATTTTCTTTTCCTTCTTTAAGTTTATTTATTTTTGAGAGAGAGAGAGAGAGAGAGAGAGAGAGAGAGAGAGCACAAATGGGGGCTAGGGGGACAGAGAGAAAGAGGGAGACACAGAGTCCAAAGCAGGCTCCAGGCTCTAAGCTATCAGTGCAGAGCTCGACGGGGCTCAAACCCAGGAAACTGAGATCATGACTGAGCCACCCAAGTGACCCTTATCATTTAAAAAAAACAATTTTTAACTTTTATTTATTTTTGAGAGATAGAGCTGGGGAGGGGCAGGGAGAAAGAGAGAAAATGAACTAAAAGTAGGCTCCAGGCCCTGCACTTTCAAAACATAGTCCAACACGGGGCTTGAACCCACAAACTGTGAGATCATAACCTGAGCTGAAGTCAGACCCCCAATCGACTGAGCCACCCAGGTACCCCTCCTTTATCATTTTTCTTATATTCAATTTTGACAATGGATATATACTAATTATTAGGTGTATCATGAAATAAAACAAAAAATTGTGATACCTTAAATTGAAGGTTTTATAATTTAATGATATTCTCACATATTTTGGAGAGTTAGAAAATGTCTTATAAGATAGAAGTGCTTCTCTGTTTTTCTCTCAAAAAAAAAAAAGAGAGATTCTAACCTTTAAATGGCAAAGTTTCAGCTGTCAAAATATGTGCTGGATGTTGGTGCCCTGTTAACCTAGAGTGAAAATAATTGCCATTGGCTCAAGAGCCACAGCAGGAAGTGAGGGTGGCCCTTCTGACACCTCTGACTTTGCACTGTAAAGTAAGAGGCAAAAAGCCTACGTGGACCTTAAATGTGAAAATGACTATGTTATTGATGTTTCGCTTCTAAAAGAAATAGAAAAGAACTTTAAAAGTACATTTATAATACAAGTTTAAAAACGTTTAAGCGATGTATTTCTTTGGTCTCATTTTTATCTCAGGATACAAAAGTTTTCAGCATTTTTATGATCAATTTGTTTAAAATTATAAATCCATAGGTTAATATTTTAGAATCCATATGTGCAACCTACCAAATAAACTTAATTTTATTTGTGTAAATTATGTATATACATTTGAATCTTATTAACATAACTGATAATTGATTAGCAAAATAATTTGTGTATACTCTGTGACTTCATTGGCAAATAATGCATGAGTAAAGGCCTATAAGTAGTTTTAATAATTCATACTCTATTTATGTAATAATAAATCAGTGAAGTAACTGACTTGGTTTTGTAGAATTAACCAGGTCAGGGGTTTTAAAGCATTAACGTTAACTCATTTTTTTCTGCCAGTAATAATAATTTTGTTATCATTAGTGGTTCAGCCATTGGTTTATAAAGAATGTGTAGTTTTCTTTGCAAGACCTCTTACCATTCCAGATTATCCCTGATTTACAGTATGGTCCCTAAATTTTAATAGTTATAAATTAATTTTAGTAAATTTTTGTTACATTGAAAAATGTAGCAAATTAAATGTACAAGGGTTCGGAGTATTTTTTTCATACTTATCCTCCATTAGACTACAAATTTATTTTCACAAAACTATGAATTATGAGATAGCATATGTGATTTTACATTTCTCACCAGGATAATTTCTAAAAATAATAGATATGCAATAAATAGTTGTTGTTTTAATGAAAAATAATAAAGCCACAATGGAAAATGTTTGGCTTTATTTATAATGTTAATTATATATAAATTATAAATTATAATGCATATTAATTTTTTTTAAAAAATTGGGTCTTCTCACCTATCAATTCCCAGTAAAGGTAAAATTAACTTAGAACTAATTATTGCACTATGAATGCATATTATCATTTCAGGAGTTGCAATTAAATTTATGGTGGGGGATAATCATCAATTAACCCCAGCAGGAGTGTCCGCCACATGACCGAGATGCAATAAAACTTGGTTCAGAATTCACTGGGCTGAAGTTTAGGGCAGGAAAGAAAGAGGATGCAGTGTGGAAAATAACTGAAAAGTTTATTTTCTTCCCGTCTATTCTCATTTAAGACTCAGGGATTAAACATGGCAGTCCATGACTTTGGAAACCCAGTGAGCAATATACTTCCAGGAGTGTAGGTTCTAAGAATAATTGAAGAAGAAAATGGTTTGATTTCCTTGTATGTTTTTGTTTCTGGCTAGTTTTAATCAAGAGAAGTTGACCTCTGTGAATTCTATAGGCTAATTTAAAGTGCTTGGGCAAATAGTAATAAGAGAGCTGACACAGTAAACTTGTATATGACTTTTTAAAGATTTCCGCTCCCTGAAATTCCTGGCTTGCAAAGATTTGAAGGCATGAGGTGGGATCAATCTGCATGAAAGTCCAGTCTTTTGAGTAGAAAGAAAATATATCAAATTCTGTGTCCTGGGATTAAATGTTGGCTTAGAACTGCAAGGTCTCCACTCAGACATAGTATCAAAGGTGGGCAGCAAGTCTTTTGAAATATAATTAACAATAGAAAGGAATGATGTATACTGGTAATTCTAAGTTAAGGAAAGGAGTCAAGGATCTGAGAAGAATAATAAGTTTGGATAGAGGCAAATAGTTGCTACCGAGAGCTTATCCAACCTTGACATATAGCAGAATCTTTGTGCTCGTGACAACAATGGTTGGGCAAGGAAGAGTATGAAAGCATGGAATATTCTTGTCTGAACTTAGTGGTGAGAATTGGGATTGTTCTCCCTGAAATAACTATAGCTGTCTGTATAGGGACATGCAATCATGAAATACCACTGCAGAATAAACTGGCATTGTTTGCAGGGTTAGAGGTGACGACATCCCGACAGTGAAGACACGTCATTGTGAGGAGGAAGGTAAGAAATAATGTGTAGAGATGTTAGCATTATTTTAACTGCAAATAACAAAAATCTATCTTACCTATAAAAATGAAAAGTAAATATATTTGAACAATACTAGATCTCTCACAAATTACAAAAGAATGTTGAATTAATAAGACTCAAGAATGAAATAAATCCGGAAAGCTCAAGGAAACTTGAGAAGCAGTGTTCATCCTACTTCCAGTTGGTTGGCTATTGTAAAAGGCAAAAAAAAAAAAAAAAAAAAAAAAACCCCAAAAAAAAACAAAAAAAAAAAAAAAAAAAAACAAAAAAACAAAACAAAAAAACAGAAGATAAGTGTTGGTGAGGATGTGGAAACATTGGAACTCTCATGTACTATTGGTGGGAATGTAAAATAATACAACCCCCATGGAAAACAGTATGGTGGTTTCTCAAAAAGTAATTACAACTGTAATTACCATAAGATCCAGTAATTCCACATGTTGGTAAGTACTCAGAAGACATGAAAGCTGGTTCTCCAGAAATATCTGTGCATCTATGTTTATAGCAGCATTCATGGCCGTTGCCAGGGGCTGGAGAAATGGGAGAATGGAAAGATACGATTTAATGAGGATAGAGTTGCGGTTTCATAAAATGAAAAGAGCTCTGGAAATGGTTGGCTGTGATGGTAAGACAACATTATGAATATATTTAATACCACACTGAACTGTACACTTAAAAATAGTTTAGATGGTAGACTTCATGTTGCATGCATCTTACCACAATAAAAACAATTGGAAAAAACTTGGTTGATAACATTTCATTGATAAAACCAGAAAAACATAAGGATGTTAATAAAAATTTGATATTTAAAATAATTTTAAGGCAAAAATTTTAGTAAAATAAATATAGAAGGGAATGTCTTAAATTAATAAGTATTGGGTACAACAAACTTAGAGAAAACATACTTATTAAATATTGAAAGTTCCATTTGAGACTGGGGAAAAAAAGAAAAGAATGTCCATTACCCTCACTTCTGTTGAAGTGAAATAGAAGATAAGGGAGTATAGAGCTGAAAGATGAAGAAAATATAGACTGTCTTTTTCATGGATATGACTGGATTGTAAAAAATATTAAAATACTAATAAAGATCTTCTCAAATTAATAAGTCAACTTAGCAAGTTACCTAGATAAAGACCAATGTGCAATAAGTAAATGCATTACTGTATACCATCAACAAACAATTAGAAAATGGATGATATCATTTATCTTTCAATTATGAAAAAAATGTTAAAACCTAGCAATAAACATTAAAAAATGTATGCAATATCTATAAATAGAGCTACAAGATACTATTAAGAGAAATTAAAAGTAAAGACAAATAAAAAGAGCTATGCCACCTCAAAGTTTGAAAGACTGACATTTCAAAATTAAGAGATATCCTTCAACTGATATCTAGATTCATATAGATCCAATGCAATTTCTGTCATCATCCTGTCTTTTGTGATTTCTGTGTGTGTGTGTGTGTGTGTGTGTGTGTTGCAAACTATCAAACAAGATAAATTAAAGATACAATTGACAATAAGAATAATGTTAAAGCAGTTACATTAGCCAGTCCCAAGATTCATTATATTGCTACAGTAAATAGAATGGTACAATAACAGTAGAAGGATGATAGCTAAATAGATCTATGAAAAATATTTTAGTATAGAAACAGACCCAACCTAATATATTGCCACCACATTTATGGGGAAAAAAGGCATTGTAACTCAGGAAAAAAGAATAACCTCCCAATAAAAGTTATTGGGCAATATGACTGTTTATATGCAAGGAGGGGAAAAATGCTGAATCTCATTATCTAGAGTAGTACCTTACATCGTATTCAAAAATCAATGCCAGATGAATTGTAGACTTGACATAAAAGGGAAATTAACAAATTATCTTTTAGAGCTAATAGAGGTAATATAGGAAAATACCTTCACGAACTTTGCCCAGGCAAGCATTTCTTAAATAGGATAAACCAACACTACCTCTGAACTAAAAATTAATGAATTTCACTTCATTGAAATTAAGGACCCCTGTTTATCAGAAGGCATCATTAAGAGAAGAAAAGGAAAAACCAAAGAATGGGAAATGATAGTCTCATCGCATAAAATAACAAAGATTTGTATCAAAAATACATAGTGCAAAAGTAAAAACCTGTCTGGGACTAGAAGAGTGAAAATCAACTTAGGGGCTGTAAAAGAGAAGTATCCCTGCCATTAATCACACCAGGAGAACAGACACAGATAAAGCCAGCTGCAAAATTAACTACAACTGTTGTTTATTCAAGGTCATGAAGCAACTGTGAAATAGCATAATGACCTCTTTTTTTTAAAGACTTTTGCTTTCTTATCAATGACACCTTACAGCCACTTTGCCAGTCCTATCTATTACTGGTGATACCTAATCACTGAACTGACTTTGCCTTGCAGGAGCGCCCAACCCATAGCGGATCCCTACTTCTAAGCCCACCTCAGAGATGTGGACCAATCCACTACTGACTCTTGCTTCCCTTAGACTTTAAGAGTCATGTAGTAAGAAGCCAAACATTAGAAAATATGCTTCCCTAATCTCTCTTGTGGAGTGGCATTTTTGTTTCCCTTGAAGTTGCCTCCCTTGCTGTATCAGGTCAGTAAATATGACTTTGACAGGCTTCAGGCTTTTTCCTGGTGGTTTTTGATTTATTAGGCTTTAACAGATAATTGTTAGTAATAATAATAATAATAATAATAATAATAATAAGGAGGAGGAGGAGGAGGAGGAGGGCAAGGAAAAATAGTAGTGCAGACAACAATATAAATTTTCAAATGACTAGAAAGCAATGAAAAGGTGCTAAACATCATAATTCATAGGGAAGTCTAAATCAAACCCACAGAGGGGTTGCCTGGGTGGCTCAGTTGGTTAAGCATCCGACGATCTCAACTCAGGTCATGATCTCACAGTTCATGAGTTCAAGTCCTGCATCAGGCTCTGAGTTGATTGCCCGGAGCCTGCTTGGGATTCTGTCTCTTCTTCTCTCTGCCCCTCACCTGCTTGTGCTCTCTCTCTCTCTATCAATCTCTCTCTCAAAAATAAATAAATAAACTTAAAAAGTTAAAATTAAATAAAGTAAAATAAAATAAAGTAATAAAATAAACCCACAAGGGTGCCTGGCTGGCTCAGTCCATAGAGCATGCAACTCTTGATCTTAGGGTTGTGAGTTCTATCCCCGCTTGGGTGTAGAACTTACTTTAAGCAAAACAAACAAACAGACAAACAAAAACACTTAAAATAAAATAAATCCACAAGGAGGCATAGCTATACATACATATATATGTATATATATATATATATATATATATATATATATATATATATATATGTATGTGTGTGTGTTTGTGTGTATATATATATATACCCTCCCTAGAATAGCTAGTTTTTAATTTTTTTTTAATGTTTATTTATTTTTGTGACAGAGAGAGACAGAGCATGAACAGGGGAGGGGCAGAGAGAGAGGGAGACACAGAATCGGAAACAGGCTCCAGGCTCTGAGCTGTCAGCACAGAGCCCGACACGGAGCTCGAACTCACGGACCATGAGAGCATGACCTGAGCTGAAGCTGGACGCTTTACCGACCGAGCCACCCAGGTGCCCCAGAATAGCTAGTTTTTATAAGCTGAAGATATCAAGAATTGGAGAACATATGGAATAACTACATCTACACACTGTTGGAAACATGAATTGTAACATTTTAGGAAAACTGATGATCAGTATCTTCAAATGTAACTAATTTTGGATATTGTATTCCTGCCTGAGGAGTATAATTTCCAAATCTGTGCATTTAATTATTATACAATGCTACTTCCTTCCCTCCTCCCCTGAAATTTGTTATATTCAATATTTCCTATAACTAAATGAGAGAAAAAACATAACATCTATTTAAAAGAAAATTCCCATGTAAGAAATGTCATCTACTACAGTATCCTTTTCCACATAATAAGAAGTAATGATTTATGGTTCCCATGACATTTAGCTCGTTATCAAATAAAAGTGAAGAATAATAAGCATTGCCATAGGCAGGTAATGTTCTTTTTCTTTATGTTTATAATCACATTAAACATGATATTTTCAGCATCATTGCTCAACTTATATACTTCTTGAGCTTGTACTTTTGAAGAGTTAATTTCTAAATTTTAGTATAATCTAATTATGAGGAAAACTTTTACATATTTTATAAAATATTTTGCAATATATTATAAAAATACATCTTATGTCAGAAATCCGTTATTAAATAAAAAAGTATATATGTTCACTTTATATTTAAAACTGCTACTTTTCATACATAAAGTTCAAAATACATTTTTCATGTAGGCTAAAAAAATAAGAAACTATTTTAGATTTAGAAAATTAGAGACTTGGTACTTAGGTCATTAACTTCTCTGTGGACAATTCACTTACACTTTTTGAATCTCATTCATTTTTTAATTTCATTTGTTAATTAGGATCATCTATGTTTTTTATTTTATACATATTCTAATAATTATTATAACATATTTATGTATATAGCAGTAATTAACATTATAGAGAATATCTTTGGAACCTTTTATTTGTACTACTACATTTAACCACCAAAGGCAGCTGAGAGAGTCAGTCTTCCAAAATTAAACAACCTTCCTAATGAAAGGTAAATATTGACTTGCCTAAGACCTAAAAATGCCTACCATCCTGGAAAAGGAACTGGCTTTCTCTAAAATTCAGAAGAAATGAGCTATGGTTCATTGATTAAAATGATTACTCCTGTTTAAATGCAAGGATTGAACAATTTTAAGTCTTGAATCCCACCACTTCTCCAACATTTGATCACAACAAGAGGTCAAGCTGGTGTATCTAGGAATGCCACAGTGGATAATTCTACCTGGAGATATCCATACCACCAAGCTGCAATTGCAAGGCTTGAACTGTCAGTTCTATCTGGGCAGGGCCTGTTCACTCAGCTACCATAGTTGATAAATTGGCATCCAGGGGTAAAAGCTGGTGTTTCCCTAATCATGCAGCTTGTGTTCTCATCACTCCAAGAGTCAATGTTCTAATTGCAGAACAGGAGACCAGAGCGAATAAGAGTCGTTTTCTTTTATTAACATTACCACTATTGATGAAATCATTAAATGAAAGACTTTAGAAAACATAACATTAATTCTGTTGATAATGTATTTTCTTATTGCCTTCTGATTTTGTTTACTTCCTCATTAAAAATTACATATTCTTACTAAGAAATATCCCCAAGAATGTTTGTTTAATATATATAAATCACACAGTTCATATTCTCAACTGTACACAATACATTAGAATATTTCCACAGTAGAGTGGAAAGGGAAAATAATTTACAGTTATATTAGTCTAGTTTGTTTCTCACTAGAGGCACAACTCTGACACGAAAATCACTAGTTTCTCATTTGTAAAGAAAAATAAGCTTTACTAAGTTGAAAAATAGACATAATTTATATAATTTTGCTGTCTACATTAGTGTTTAACATTTAGTAAACTTCTGGTAAGTGGATTATATTAGTGATTATTGTTGTATATGTGGTATTATTAGATGGAAATATATGAAAAAGAATAAATAAAGGTATGAATAACTCAAGTAATACTTATTTCAAATAAAAATAACAAACTAGATCAGGGAATTTGGAGTTTCTGATGCAATTACACTGTTTTAACATGAAAAATTTCTTCTCAAATATTTTAATATAACATTTCAGTTAACAGATTGAAAAGTCATCAAAACACCTAATTTTAAATTTTTTTAACGTTTGTTTATTTTAGAGACAGAGAGAGACAGAGCATGAGTGAGGGAGGGTCAGAGAGAGGGAGACACAGAATCTGAAACAGGCTCCAGGCTCTGCACTGTCAGCACAGAGCCCGATGTGGGGCTCAAACTCACGGACCATGAGATCATGACCTGAGCCGAAGTAAGACACTTAACCGACTGAGCCACCCAGGTGCCCCAAAACACCTAATTTTTAAATCTGATTTCAAATATGAACAATCAACATGGTAAGTTAACTAATATGATTGAATTGGAGCTATATCTCACTCATTTAACTGTTAGACTACATCAGAGATTTAAAAGAAACAATCTCGTCTTAGGTATTTGGTTTGGAGTTAACAGTAATTATTTGTGCACACCCCCTCCTTTCTCCCCACTCCCCCATTTTCCATAGCATATAGTTCATATCAGGTCACTTGACACATACTCCATTGTCTTTGTTGATTAGCAACTTATTTTTCAGATATTATGTTGTTGCCAACAAGTGTCTAACAAACGATATTTTTTTAATGAATTTTTTTTGCCTTTTATGAAACATTGGTAAAGAGTTAATACCTTGTCTAGTTAGAATTTTATTTTATTTCATTTTTTTAATGTTTATTTTTTTTGAGAGAGAGAAAGAGACAGGTGGGGGAGAGGCAGAGAGAGAGGGAGACACAGAATCCGAAGCAGCTCCAGGCTCTGAGCTGTCAGCACAGAGTCCGATATGGGGCTCGAACCCATGAACCGTGAGGTCATGACCTGAGCCCAAGTCAGACACTTAACCGACTGAGCCACCCAGGCGCCCCTAGTTAGAATTTTATATTAATAACACTAACTTATTTGGTTTCATGTCCTTCTGTGCCTTTTGTTTCCAAGGTAGTGTAAAGTAACAAATACTTGCATTGTTTTGGGAAAAAATGAAAAAGAGAAAAAGTTTAAACACTTTGAGATCATATAAATGTTCAATTATTACAATACTTAATGGAATAACTTGCTTATATGTGGCTAACTTTTTATTATATCATTTTAAAAATGGAGTGCCTGGGTGGCTTAGTCACTTAAGCGTCCAACTTTGGCTCAGGTCGTGATATCACGGTTCAGGAGTTGGAGGCCCTCGACAGGCTCTGTGCTGACAGCTCAGAGCCTGGAGCCTGCTTCAGGTTGTGTGTCTCCCTATCTTTGTGCCCCTCCCCCACTCATGCTCTGTCTCTCTGTCTCTCTGTCTCTCTCTCTCTCTGTGTCAAAAATAAATAAACGTTTTAAAAAAATGAAAAATTAAGTAACTGCCTAGAATATTTTGTTATCTACAAACTACAAAAATATCTACAAAGTAATATCTACAAATATTAGCATAAGATTTAAACTAGTCTTCCTAATCACATCTGTCTGTGCTTTGGGATTCAAAACACATATTATAATCAAAGTTTTTACTACCCATCTTAAGGAACATAGAATTAGAAAGGTTGGAAAGTTCTCCTTATCATTTTTGTTGTTGTTGTTTCTTATGTTTATTTATTTTTGAGAGAGAGAAAGAGACAGACTATGAGTGGGTAAGGAGGAGAAAGAGAGAGAGACACAGAATCCAAAGCAGGCTCCAGGCTCTGAGCTGTTGGCAGGAAGCCCAACACTGGACTTGAAATCATGAACTGTGAGATCATGACCTGAGCCAAAGTCAGACACTTAACCGAGTGAGCCACCCAGGTGCCCTCCTTATTATTCTTTAATCATCAACAAAATTACCTTTCTTAAATTAAAATTTATCTCGATATAATTATAGGTTCTCATGTAATTGTAAGAACACAGAGAGATTCCATGTATCCTTTAATATCTTGCAGGACTAGGCATAGTGTAATATGAATGCCAAAATAAAGATATTGACTTGGAGATATAGAGCTTTCCCATCATCAAAGGATCCTTCATGTTGTCCTTTTATAACCACACCCATTTTCCCATTATTCCACCTCCTCTGACAACCACTAATCTATTCTCCATTTCTGCAATTTTGTCATTTCAAAAAGGTTATATAGGTGGAATTATCCAATATATAACCTTTCAGGACTGACTTGTTCACTGCGCAGAATTGACTTTTTCACTGAGCAACCTTTAGGTTGTTGCATGTGTCAACAGCCTGTTGCTTTTTATTATTGGGTAGTATTCCATGGCAGGAATGGGCCACCACAGTCTGCAAAGTCATTTACCCATTGAAGGACATCTCAGTGTTTCTTGTTTTTGGCTATTATAAACAAAACTGCTTTAAACATCTGCGTACAGGTTTATGTATGAACATATTCTTTATTTCTCTGGGACAAACGTAACTGCAATCTTTGAGGAGAAAAAAAAATACATACAATGCTACTAGGGAGACTTTTACATTATTGTTCCCTGAGAAAAAGAAAGCCAAATTATCCACCCTTTTACCTAGATTTAATTTATTTCAATGATTTGTCACTCATGATTTAACAGAATAAACATGTTTGTGCTAAAAAGAGAATATAATTTACTATCATACCTGAATTTACTACCACACCTGAATTTAAATGAGATAATTTTCTTCATTTGATAATATTGTACTCAACACCAGAAACTTGGTTCAGTGCCACATCATCTTCCAATATACCCAACAATTGATAGATTTTAACTCCATTTAAGGATTATCAGTTAACTGTCATTTAGACACAATTTTAATATTTTTATGATCTACTTTAATCCTAGACAAAAATTTATACGTGGTACATAATTGCAACTTTAATTTTTAGCACTTTCTTCTGAAGGAGCAAAAATATTATATATATGGTCTCTGTTTTTCTGCACACAATTTCATTGCACATATTGATACATCTTTGAAAATAAATAAACATATTTCAGGTCAGACATTATGGATTGAAAAAGACCTCCGAATGGTATTAACATGTGGTAAAAATGAAGGGAAAGAATAGCATGAGGGGAGAAAACAGAAATGAGGGGAAAGCTCTTTTCAACCTAATTGTGAAACTGTGACATCTGACTCTGCTTCAGGCACTTTGGGGTATAAAGAGCATTGGCATTCCAAAGTCAGCTTATAGGACAACATGAAACAGGCAAAGCATGAGAACACAGACATTTGCATGCTATGTAGAATAAAGGAGACAAGCCAGTGCACTGTGATAATGGAGAAGAGACACTTATTGCAGGCTGGGAAGTCAAAGATAGGTCAGGGTTGCCAAAGAAGGCTCTTAGCACTCAATTGAGTATTGAGGAATAAGGCTGAGAAAGCCCTCAGGCCACCTGGCTGGCTCAGTAGGTTAAGCATTGGACACTTGACCTTGACTCTGGTCATGATCTCAAGGTTCCTGAGTTCAAGCCCTATGTCAGGCTCTGACAAAGCACAGCCTGCTTGCGATTCTCTCTCTCTCCCTCTCTCTGTGCCCCTCCCTCCAAAAAAATAAATAAATAAACTTTATTAAAAAAAAAAAAAAAGGGTGAGAGAGCCAGTAAAGAGGTTAAAAGGTCTTCAGACACAGGGAACAGAAAAAAATTGAGGCAACGAATAAAGGATGTATGTGTTGAAAACTTCTGTAGTTTGGTAACAGTGAAGTAAAAATGTGACAGAGAGAGGAGAGAGAATGGTAGAAAAATAGGAGAGGACTTGTGCCACGTCCTAAGAGGATTTTAAGAAGAATGATGACAAATGCAGATTGATTTTGTGCCTGTCACTTGGGTCTCAGTGTGGAGGTCACATAGGAGGTAAGCAAAAGTAAATATCAGGGGTCCCATATGTGTTGATCATAATAATCAATTTTTTTTAATTTGTACAAAATTGATATAACCCAAAATGTAATATACCCCAAGGATATAAGCTATGACAGAGTGACAATGGGCAAAGAAAAAAAAATGAGGGGTTGAAGGAATATATACAAGATGGATTCAGCCAGATTTGATGCTGAGGAAATAGAAAATAAATAAATAAATAAATAGGTCCCTTTTGACTTTACTGAGTAGATGATACTGCCTTGCTGAATTCAGGAAAACAACACAATTAATTTAAGGGAGGAATCAGACCTGGTCACTCAAGGTTGGGGTTATTTTCCTGGTGCTTTTAAACCCTCAACAAAATAATGCTTTGGGCGAATTATTGTTGTAAAACTATACAGAAGTTGCCTGCATTGTAATGTGCCACTCATATTCAAGAGGCTATTTCTAACTGGATGTTAAGAATAAAGAACCTAGGCACTCACTACATCAAGTATTTCTGAATATACAAATACTTGTACTAGATTAGTAGTATATTTTAAATAATGCCTTCTGAATTTTCCTAAAAATATTTTTCAAAGGCTATATCTGACCCTCTGGTACTATTGACCACCTGGACCACCTTAAATATAGTTTAACCATTTTATATAAGCAGGTTTTATGTCACAGAAGTACAGTCCACTAATACATCGTAATAAAAGGTGTTAATAAACCAAACGTTTATGCTTTCCCGTGCTAAAGCATGTCTAGCAGAAAAAAGGAGGAATGCTCATTAAAATAAAGCACAATATGAAAATCAATATAGGAGCTAGAAAAGCCAAAAGACCTAATTAGAAAATTAGAGTTAATTCAACATATAATATCTGAATAGATACATGTGACTATCCGAATCTTTAGATGTAGCACATTCGTGATTAGAAAGGATATATTATGCGAATAGCTATACTTTAAAATGCAATTTTATATTTCTTAGAATCTACAATAAAATCGCCAAGGAAAACTCTAAATATGCCAAATAAATTGAAATTATATTTAGAAGAAGATTATGGAGAATATTATAAAGAATAACCAATTAGATCTTTGGATTATGTATAGATTTTAACACATTCAAGATGATCTATTATTGCAAACATCACTACATCACCAACATTTGCATGTGTGCTTCTCCAAATATGAGACTGTGTCGTAAAAGCACACAAAATATGAGGCACAAGTTCTCAGCAAACCAGACAGCACTTTGATGTATTATGTGACATCCATATGCACAAATGTATGTATATACATATACTTAACATCTACTTATACAAGGAAGCAAGTATTTATTGTATTTTACATAAGAGTGTTTATCCTTATAAAACAGTAGACTAAAAATAAAATTTGAGGAAAAATGATTAACAAAGGATGAATAAAATAATCCATCAATTCAATTTTTACAAATTTGTAAATGTTAGTTATTTGAAAATGTAAAATTATCTCATATTGCAGCTTATGTCAACAAGAACAGCAAGTGTTTTTATGTATAAAATTTAAACATAAGTTCTTAGACAAAAATGTTGTGTTCACAGGTAAATCGAAACACTTTAGTTGATGGAATAATTTTTGTGTTATTGCAAATATAGCTGATTTGAAACATTAGGTCGAAAGATGGCAGAACAGCATGGAAGTTTTTTGTGTGTCTCGCGTCCATGAAATACAGCCAGACCAACACTAAACCATCCTGCACACCTAGAAAACTGATCTGAGGATTAACACAACAATCTGCACAACCTGAACCACAGAACTCAGCAGGTATGCGGCGCGGAGAGGTGAACTGGGGGATAGAGAAGCTGCGGAGGGCAGAGAGCCGCTTTTGCAAGTGGAGAGAGGACAGAGACGGGGTTGGGGGGGAAATATGGGAAAAGTACCACCCCCCCCAAAGCAGCTGGAGAGAAAGTGGAAAAGTGTAAACAGCCGCAGGGACTGAACTAAAAAGGGAGAAAGGAGAAAGGAGAGGGTTTATATTCCATTATAAATCTATAAACAGGGGGAGTGCAGAGTCTGAAATGCCGCAGCTCAATACCTGGTGGTGCTCTGGTGAGAAGGGCGAATTCCCAGGAGCAGAGTGGAGTCCGGGGTTTTTCAGGCCACATGGGAGAGGCGGTTCCCCTGCTGGGAGGACACCTGGTAGAGGCTGTGTGGGTCCCCCAAAGGCAAGGCCCCGTGGACCTGGGGGGAACAACCACATTCGCTGGTGCTAGAACAAGGTCGTTAAGGGTGAAGCCTGGTGCCAGATGTGTGTTGTGATTTTCCATAATCCCTGAAACGCTGCTGCTACAGGATCGTGTGACCTTTTCCAGGGGCGGGCTGGCACCCGGCCACGGTCTCTGGGCATAGGTGGCAGCAGCATGGTCCCACTAACTTTCCTGGGTGTGGCCAGCACCCGGCCATTGCTCAGTGAGAACCTCCTGCAGAAGGGGCAGAACAGATCAAAGCCGCAGTCCCTCAGAAGTAAGGGGTTGGGAAAAACAGCCACATCTGAGACAAAACTCAGGAGGGAGGTGCTGCTTGGGGCCTGGTCACGGACTGTGTAAAAACGGGGAATGGACGGAAGCCAAAGACAAAGGACAGGTGCACAACTGCTGATCTGGAAGAACAGAGGTTCGATACTAGAGACTGGATATGTGGGTGACGACATTTTGACCGCTCCTGCGCATTCGCATACACACCTATGAGTGCCGCAGTAATCCACCCCAGTAGGCTAGCAGCGCCATCTACTGGGGAACGGAGCCATTACACTGAGCCCCGCCCAACTGGGCCAACCTCCCTCTTCAGGAACACCAGTCTCTCCACCTGCTTAGTTTAGGACTATAAAGTGCTTCATAGTTAGACTTCCGGGGGAAAACAATGTAATTTCAGTCGTGTTTCAGCCTGTTCAATGGTCCATCTATTCAATTTTCTTTCTTTTTTTTCCTTTTTTCTTTTTTCATTTCTTTTATTTTTCTTGAATACAGAGACAAAAAATTCATTTTTATTTTCAATTTTTATTAAAAAATATATTTGTTTTTTTCTACTATATGTTTTACTTTGGTGTAATTTTTTTTCAAATTCTATTTTACTTCCATCATTTCAATTTAGTCTATTCACTGTATTCATTTTTTCAAATTTACAAACGATTTTTCTTTCCCCTTTTTTCTCTAATCCATCAAGGACCCTTCAACACCCAGACCAAAACACACCTAGGATCCAGGATCATTTATTCGATTTTGTGTGTTTGTTTTTATTTTTTTTAACTTTAATATGTTTTTTACTCTTAATTTTTTTACCCCATTAATTCCTTTTCTCCCTTAAAGATGACAAAACGAAGGAATTCACCCAAAAGAAAGATCAGGAAGAAATGACAGCGAAGGAGTTAACCAATACAGATACAAGCAAGATGTCTGAACCAGAATTTAGAATCACAATAATAAGAACATTAGCTGGAGTCGAAAATAGATTAGAATCCCTTTCTGCAGAGATAAAAGAAGTAAAAGCTAGTCAGGATGAAATTTTAAAAAATGCTATAACTGAGCTGCAATCTCGAAAGAATGCCACAGCGGCAAGGATGGATGAGGCAGAAGAGAATCAGTGATATAGAGGACAAACTTATGGATAATAATGAAGCAGAAAAAATGAGGGAGATTAAGGCAAAAGAGCCTGATTCAAGAATTAGAGAAATCAGTGACTCAATGAAAAGGAAAAACATCAGAATTATAGGGGTCCCAGAAGAGGAAGAGAGAGAAATTGGGGTAGAAGGGTTATGTGAGCAAATCATAGTGGAAAACATTCCTAACCTGGGGAAAGACACAGACATCAAAATCCAGGAAGTACAGAGGACCCCCATTAGATTCAACAAAAACTGGCCATCAACAAGGCATATCATAGTCAAATTCACAAAATACTCAGGCAAGGAGAGAATCATGAAAGCAGCAAGGGAAAAAAAAGTCCCTAACCTACAAGGGAAGACAGATCAGGTTTCCAGCAGACCTATCCACAGAAACTTGGCAAGCCAGAAAGGAGTGGAGGGATATATTCAGTGTGCTGAATTCAGAAAAATATTCAGCCAGAATTCTTTATCCATCAAGGTTGTCATTCCAAATAGAAGGAGAGATAAAAAGTTTCCCAAACAAAAATTAAAGGAGTCTGTGACCACTAAACCAGCCCTGCAAAAAATTTTGAGGGGGACACTCTGAGGGGAGAAAAGATGAAAAAAAGTAATGAATAAATAAAGACCAAAAGCAAAAAAGACTAGACAGGACCAGAGAACACCACCAGAAACTCCAAGTCTACAAGCAATATAATGGCAATAAATTCGATCTCTCAGTACTCACTCTTAACATCAATGGACTCAATGCTCCAGTCAAAAGACAGAGGGTAACAGAATGGATAAGAAAACAAGATCCATCTATATTCTGTTTACAAGAGACCCACTTTAGACCTAAAGACACCTTCAGATTTAAAATAAGGGGATGGAGAACCATCTATCATGCTAATGGCCAACAAAAGAAAGCTGGAGTAGCCATACTTATATCAGACAATCTACACTTTAAAATAAAGTCTGTATCAAGAGATGCAGAAGGACATTATATCATAATCAAGGGGTCTATCCACCAAGAAGACCTAACAATTGTAAATATTTATGCACCAAATGTGAAAGCATCCAAATATATAAATCAATTAATCACAAACATAAAGAGACTCATTGATAGTAATACCATAATAGTACGGGACTTCAACACCCCACTACAGCAATAGACAGATCATATAATCAAAAAGTCAACAAGGAAACAATGGCTTTGAATGATACACTGGACCAGATGGACTTAACAGATATATTCAGAACATTTCATCCTAAAGCAGCAGAATATACATTCCTGTCCAGTGCACATGGAAAGTTCTCCAGAATAGACCACATACTAGGACACGAATCAGCCATGAACAAGTACAAAAAGATTGACATCATACCATGCATATTTCCAGACCACAATGCTATGAAACTCGAAATCAACAACAAGAAAAAATTTGGAAAGGTAACAAATACTTGGAGACTAAAGAACATCCTATTAAAGAATTAATGGGCTAACCAAGAAGTTAAAGAAGAAATTAAAAAGTATATGGAAGCCAATGAAAATGACAACACCACAACCCAAAACCTGTGGGATGCATCAAAGGCAGTCATAAGAGGAAAGTATATAGCAATCCAGGCCTTCCTAAAGAAGGAAGAAACGTCACAGATACACAACCTAACCTTACACCTTAAAGAGCTGGAAAAAGAACAGCAAATAAAACCCCAAAACAGCAGAAGACAGGAATTAATAAAGATTAGAGCAGAAATTAGTGCTATCGAAACCAAAAAACCAGTAGAACAGATCAGTGAAACCAGAAGCTAGTTCTTTGAAAGAATTACCAAATTGATAAACCCCTAGCCCATTTGATCAAAAAGAAAAAGGAAAGGACCCAAATAAATAAAATAAGAAAGAAAGAGGAGAGATCACAAACAACACAGCAGAAATAAAACCAATGATAAGAGAATATTATGAGCAATTATATGCCAATAAAAAAGGCAATCTGGAAGAAATGGACAAATTACTAGAAACATATACGCTACCAAAACTGAAACAGGAAGAAATATAAAATGTGAACAGAACCATAACCAGTAAAGAAATCAAGTGTGTAATCAAAAATCTCCCAAAAAACAAGAGTCCAGGGCCAGATGGCTTTCCAGGGGAATTCTACCAAACATTTAAGGAAGAGTTAACACCTATTCTCCTGAAGCTGTTCCAAAAAAATAGAAATAGAAGGAAAACTTCCAAACTCTTTCTATGAAGCCAGCATTACTTTGATTCCAAAAGGAGACAGAGGCCCCACTAAAAAGGAGAACTATAGACCAATTTCCCTGATGAACATGGATGCAAAAATCCTCAAGATATTAGCCAACTGTCTCCAACAATACAATAAATTTTTGTTTTCACCACGACAAAATGGGATTCAGGGCTGGTTCAATATCCACAAAACAATCAGTGTGATTCATCACATCAATAAAATAAAGGACAAGAACCATATGATCCTCTCAATAGAAGCAGAGAAATCATTTGACAAAATACAGCATCCTTCCTTGATAAAAACTCTCAAGAAAGTAGGGATAGAAGGATCATACATCAAGATCATCAAAGCCATATACAAAAGATCCAATGCTAATATCATCCTCAATGGGGAAAAACTGAGAGCTTTCCCCCTAAGGTCAGGAACAAGACAGGGATGTCCACTCTCGCACTGTTATTCAACATAATATTGGAAGTCTTAGCCTCTGCAATCAGACAACACAAAGAAATAACTGTCACCCAAATCAGCCGGAAGGAGGTCCAACTTTCACTCTTTGCAGATGACATGATACTCTGTATGGAAAACCCAAAAGATTCCACAAAAAAACTGCTAGAACTGATTCATGAATTCAGCAAAGTTGCAGGATAGAAAATCAATGCACAGAAATCGGTTGCATTCCTATACACCAACAATGAATCAACGGAAAGAGAAATCAAGGAATCGATCCCATTTACAATTGCACCAAAAACCATAAAATACCTAGGAATAAATCTAACCAAAGAGGTGAAAAATCTATACACTGAAAACTATAGAAAGCTTATCAAAGAAATTGAAGAAGACACACAAAAAAATGGTGAAATATTCCATGCTCCTGGATAGGAAGAGCAAATATTGTTAAAATGTTGATACTATCCAAAGCAATCTACATATTCAATGCGATCCTTATCAAAATAACACCAGCATTCTTCACAGAGCTAGAACAAATAATCCTAAAAATTGTATGGAACTAGAAAAGACCCCGGATAGCCAAAGCAATCTTGAAAAAGAAAACCAAAGCTGGAGGCCTCACTATCCCAGACTTCAAGCTATACTACAAAGCTGTAATGATCAAGACAATATGGTACTGGCACAAAAACAGACACTCACATCAATGGGACAGAATAGAGAACCCAAAAATGGACCCACGAATGTATGGCCAACTAATCTTTGACAAAGCAGGAAAAAATATTCAATGGAATAAAGACAGTCTCTTCAGCAAGTGGTGCTGGGAAAACTGGACAATGACATGCAGAAGACCACTTTCTTACACCACTTTCTTACACCGTACACAAAAATTAAGTCAAAATGGATGAAAGACCTAAATGTAAGACAGGACACCATCAAAATCCTCAAGGAGAAAGCAGGGAAAAACTTCTTTGACCTTGGCGGCAGCAACTTCTTACTCAACACATCTCCAGAGGCAAGGGAAACAAAAGCAAAAATGAACTATTGGGACCTCATCAAAATAAAAAAGCTTCTGCACAGTGAAGGAAACAATCAGCAAAACTAAAAGGCAGCCAACGGAATGGGAGAAGATATTTGCAAATGACCTATCATATAAAGAGTTATTATCCAAAATCTATAAAGAACTTATCAAACTCAACACCCAAAAACCAAATAATCCAGTGAAGAAATGGGCAAAAGACGTGAATAGACACTTCTCCAAAGAAGACATCCAGATGGCCAACCAACACATGAAAAAAATGCTCAACATCACTCAACATCAGGGAAACACAAATCAAAACCAGAATGAGATACCACCTCACACCTGTCAGAATGGCTAACTTTAACTACTCAGGCAACAACAGATGTTGGCGAGGATGTGGAGAAAGAGGATCTCTTTTGCATTGCTGGTGGGAATGCAAATAGGGGCAGCCACTCTGGAAAACAGTATGGACGTTCCTCTAAAAATTAAAAATAGAACTACCCTATGACCCAGCAATTGCACTACTAGGTATTTATCCAAGGGATACAGATATGCTGTTTCGAAGGGGCACGTGCACCCCAATGTTTATAGCAGCACTATCAACAATAGCCAAAGTATGGAAAAAGCCCAAATATCCATTGGTAGATGAATGGATAAAGAAGATATGGTATATATATACAATGAAGTATTACTCGGCAATCAAAAAGACTTAAATCTTGCCTTTTGCAAATACGTGGATGGAACTAGAGGGTATTATGCTAAGTGAAATTAGTCAGAGAAAGACAAACATCATATGACTTTACTCATATGAGGACTTTAAGACAGAACAAATGAACATAAGGGAAGGGAAGCGAAAAATAATATAAAAACAGAGAGGGGGACACAACATAAGAGACTCTTAAATATGGAGAACAAACAAAGGGTTACTGGAGGAGTTGTTGGGGGGGATGGGCTAAATAGGTAAGGGGCATTAAGGAATCTACTCCTGAAATCATTGTTGCACTATATGCTAACTAATTTAGATGTAAATTAAAAAAATAAAATTTAAATTTAAAACGAATTTTAAAAAAGAAATAAACATTATGTCATGGCTGAAACTTCTTTCCTTTGATTAGTAGCTTTATTTTCGTTGCATCATGTTTAGAGCAAGCAAACACAGATTTAGATGGATCACAGCAAATTGTTTTTTAAAAAGTTAAATGATTTAATAGGCACCTGGGTGGCTCAGTTGGTTAAGTATCCCAACTCCAGCTCTGGTCATGATCTCAGTTTGTGAGTTCGAGGCCCACATCAGGCTCTCTGCTGTAAGCACAGACCCTGCTTCGGATCCTCAGTCCCTGCTTCTCACTGCCCCTCCCCTGCTCATTCTCTCTCTCTTTCTCTGTCTCTCACTCTGTCTCAATAAAAAGTTAAATGATTTAAAATGATCATTTTATTAAAAAAAAACAAAATTTTCTGAACAATAGCATTAAATGTAATCAATGTTATTGAGAATAATGTCTGCATTTTGCTACTGGATTATACCTTGCCAGATGTGATTTTAACATGTACGTGACTCACATTAATTTAAAAAAAAAATCTTAACACAACAACATCACTCTTATGACTTTAAATAAAAGGAAAAAGTGTACATACTAAAGTGATTCATTTGTATTTATAAAGCATTCAATATTGTTCTCTTTATAGAAATATTTTGCTTGATGCTTTCAGCTTTCAGAAGCATATGCTTTATCTGAAGTCTCTTCTGATTGTAGATCTTGTCTTCTAAATCTTTCTCTCTAAGAGTATTAAGAAAGTTATCTGAACAGCAAGAAATAAAGCTACTTTTTACTCAGATAAATACTAGCGTCAAGCACACTTTTCCCAGTAAGAATGTGGGCATTGATGAAATTAGATGCAGTGAAGGGGTTCCTGAATTGTTTCCCTTAGGTAATCACTCCCGGTGTGATTCGGAGAGTTGTCTTGTGAGTTGTGCTGTGGGGCTAAAACCTTCAGCTGCATTTTTTTCACATCTTGATAATCCCCAGCCTTCTTTCTCCCAGGAAATCTCTCTGTAAATACTTGTTTATTATTTCACAGATATCAATTGTGGTACATTAAGCAAATATTCCAAAGTAAAAAATAATAAGACCTACATTTAATGATAATAAAACTGACTAAAAATATTGGTGAGTTTCTAATTCATCACTAAGTGGCTTTTAATGAACTTGTATCTATGTGTGGTATGAAACGACTACTGTTTTTGAGGAGAAATATCCTCTGGTTCCTGTAATTTATTTGCTTGGCACAGCTGTCATTAAATCCAACATATCTTTATATAAGTAATTTCATTCATTTTTCGCTTTTAAAAGTAAAGTTAAAATGCACAGCATGGCATTTTATAATTTAAAATGAAAGCATATTGTGAGGTTATACCAGGGAAAGTTAGAAAGCACACAGCTTTATTGTTATGTTAAGTGAACCTCTTCCTCTAGCTGCAATGCAGAATATCCCAAGAGATGTGGCCTTACCAACCTTATCCTGAATTCCTTGCAGAACAGCCACAAGGTCAGGCTGGAAGCCCTGAATGCCACCCTAATGGAGAGCATGTTGAGTGCTGTGCTGATGTGAGATAGGCTAATGAAATGCTTCAGCATTCAGACACCTAATACCGTATCCATCTGGAAGACTTACTCAATATGCACCAGGGAGGTACTGGAGAAGAGCTACGGGAGCTCAGTATTCATCAGTGTATAAGTGCATATTATAAAGTGAAAACACAAGTGCACTACTAGAAGTTCCAGCTATTGGGAGAACATCCCTTCACCATTGTCCTTCAAGGATATCCCAGAAAAGAGCTGTAGTACTACAGCTGGCCGCTTTCAGGTACTGCCTATCATATGGAACCATCTCTAAACCAAGTCTGAGTCTTCCCTTCCCCTGCCAACTGATCTTAAGGAATTCTCCAGGAGACCACAGGTCCAGGCTGGAAGAGAGAAAACAGCATAGCAGGAGTGGGGACCATGGACATTTGGGCTACTTCTTTATGTGACGCACTTGTGCCGTTAGGGCCTGCCTAGGCTCTGCCACATATATACCATTTACATTGGTTGGCGGAATGATGCTATGCACAGCCACCTTTACGGTTTGGTGGCTCATGTAACACCCAGTTCATGATGGGCAGCTCAGATCCCATGGTGGCCCGTGGCTAAGTGTTTGGTCTCTAGAGAGGCCTAGTAGCAGGCAAGAAACTGCTTCTCAGAAAGATGGTAGCTATCTGTGGAGGATAGCAGATCTTTGCTCTCAAATCCTAAGGGTCTGCACTGTTATTCACCGTTAGGGCCTTACCAAAGGCTCGAAACAGCATCCCTATTGTCATTTTTATACTTCAGTCACCACTGAGTTTGCTGGATCACCTGGTCCAAGTGGCAGGCACCCTACACAGCAGTCTGGAACCTACTGCACAGCCTTGTCTTGTTCTGCACCCTGCTCAAAACCAGCAGCTTTTCTGGTCTCTTGATAAATGGGTTGGAGTAACACCCAAAAGAGAAATAGGTGCCTCCAAAGACCAAAGACGCTCGCTACGCATTGTGCGTCATCTCTGGTTGTAGGATGACTCAGATGGAACAAATCCTAGGCGCACCAGAACCGAGCAGCCAATGCCGAGATCTGCGTGAATCAGACTATTCTGTGGTGTTTGACTCAGCATGCTGTCACCAA
Source organism: Herpailurus yagouaroundi (assembly GCF_014898765.1). NCBI lineage: Eukaryota > Metazoa > Chordata > Mammalia > Carnivora > Felidae > Herpailurus > Herpailurus yagouaroundi. The sequence continues at coordinate 5,215,556 of NW_024412440.1, read as the reverse complement.
AACTATACTCACTTTAGCTCTGGTAGCTGAGTGCCATCACTTTGCCCTACCACCCAAGCATCTAATTACTGCCACTGCATCCTGGTTTCCTAATTCAGGAACTGCAGTTCCCACTCTGTGGTTGGACCTAAACAGAAGAATAATCACAGCGCTATGCAAGGACGTCAGGACTCCTCTCATAAGCGTATCCTGATAATACCGGTGAAAAGCATGCATTCTGGACCCTCATAGTATGTGTGAGTATGTCTGAAATGACAAATATGCTCTGATATTTCAAACTCTCTAAGCCTTTGGATCTCTTCTTCTACATTAATCCAAGACAGCTGTGATATTTCTAACTCATTCACTGTGGACCACCTTTTAATCCAGGTTTCAGCCAACCAAAAAATCAAATGCTGAATCTCTGTTCAGTGAACCTCTATTATTAAATCTGGCCTGTCCAACTTTGTATTCCTTACACCACTATCCCATATCATTATTATCCATCCCCACATATGTTTCCTTGATTTATTAAAAAGAAAACCTCAGGTACATCTTTGCTTTTAATGTTTATTTATTTTCAGAGAGAGAGAGAGAGAGAGAGAGAGAGAGAGAGAGAGAGAGAGAATGAGCAGGGGAGGGGCAGAGAGAGAGTGAGAGAGAGAGAATTCCAAGTCAGCTTTATACTGTCAGTACAGCGCCCTATGTGGGGCTCCAACTCATGAACTGGAAGATCATGACCTAAGCTGAAATCCAGAATTAGATGCCTAACCAACTGAACCATCCAGGCGCCCCCTCAGGTAGTTCTTTTGAATTGTAACTCATGGGTCACATTTTGGATGCACCTCAACTTTAGGGGCCTGCAGGGGCTTGGTTCTACTTCTAGCAAAGGGGAATGGTAAGGCTGGGTTCTAAGGAGAATCAGCATTGTTTTGCACAGCAGCTGTCTCAGGAAAAATCATTACAGTTTTTTTTTTTAGGCAATACAATATTAATCCCCTCAGACAGCATTGGAAAAGAAGGTACCATGGTGGGTGGAGAGGCCAATACCAGCAGGGGTGGGGAGGCTGCTTCTTGAGATAGGGAGGCAAGGGGTTGGGAGAACCCTTCCACTGATAAAGAAGACTCAACAAAATTTAGAGGCTCAATGCCTCAGTTTCACTATGATCTTCTCACACATTGCTATTTCAAAACACAGGATCCCATTCTTGGGCTTTCTTTTCATTTCCTCCCAAATGTCTGCAGATACTTGATATCCCTTTAGTCAATTTTTATGTTCATTAGCATAAGTTACCTTCTATTCCTTACAACCAAGATATCTATATCATGTATATTTGTATCAGCTGCCAAGTTCATAATAGTCAAAAGTATTCTATAGGTAGCAATGTTACAAATTCCGCTGAATAAAGAAAACATCATTTCTTATGGGCATCCTTTCTTACTTTTCTTTTTCTAATTAGGAGGTAATATGTCTCTGAATTATTGGTCTAAATTTAATCAGCAGCGATTTATTTTTTGGCAGTTCTAAATAAAATTAGATCTCAAATTGAACTCAAAGTTCTAAGAGTTACAACCATGCATGCTTTGTAGTATTCAATTTTTTCCAAATGTTCATTAGTGTGGAGGTAGCCATAAAATTCCAAATATGTGATGGAGAAGGGTTTGTGTATTGAAAACACCTGCTAAGGATAATTAAGAACCTTGGTAAAATATGTGAATATTCATGATTTTTTAAAAAAAATATCAATACAACTGGTCCAGATGCTACCTCATAATAATTTATTTTGACCATATTGTGGATTAGATTATGTAGAAAGACAAATCTTGTGTTTAAATTAAATGTGAAAAATAATAAAAAAAAAATAAAAAAATGGTTATAAAGTTTTAACCATATGTTGTGGACAAGAAATTTTCCCAGATGCCAAACTCTAAATTACCACCCATCCCTTTGTTCAGTATCACTTAATGAGTGACAACTATGTGCCAAGCACTACTCTAATGACTATTAGAAATACAACAGTAAATGAAAGAGTTAAAATCTCACAGAGCTCATATTTTAGTGAGATAAGACAGATAATACAAAACAAATTATAGAACAGATAAGAGTAGTGATGATGTATATGTAGAATAATTAGTCTTTCAAATTATAAAGAACAGATGCCAGGAAAGTTATTTCTGTAAAGATGAAATTTAAGGAGAGAGATGAATGAAATCAGAGAGCCATATGGAGATCTGGAAAAAGAATATTAGGTAGAAAATATAAGATATATGAAGACCCTGAGTCTGGGGGGGAAACGTGTGTAAGGAAATGGGGATCAGTATGGCTAGAATACAGTGAATAGAAAGAGAGACAGAAAAAGTGAGTAGTCAGATAATGATTCATATGCCTGAGACACTGTAGGCCATAGTTAGGAACTAGACTTTATTTTCACTATTGGGCAAGTCATTGATTTTATGACTTAGGTTTTGAATATTTAAAAAAATGTTTATGTATTTATTTTGAGAGAGGGAGAGTGCACACAAGCAGGAAAGGGATAAAGAGAGAGGGAGAAAAAGAATCCCAAGTGGGCTCTGTGCTTATAGTACAGAACCCAACGTGGGGATTCTCACAAACCATGAGATCATGATCTGAGCCAAAATCAAGAGTTGGACGCTTAACTGAACTAGCCACCCAGGTGCCCCTATGACTTATGTTTTGAAAGTGCACAGCATTGGTAACTAGATTTCTGGTTCTCTAAAATTTTCCCGTAATGACAACTATGAAGCACTTTATATTCCTGGTCTATTTACTAATGTCTTATTAGAAATTATATGAGAGTTTGAGTTATCTTACATCCTCTGGATTGATTGATCCTCGTATTGATCATGTCAATATTTGCAATTTTAGTAATTCTTTTCTGAGTGTAATGGTATACCATTATGGTTTTCATTCATATTTCCCTGATGACTAATGGGACTGAGCAAGTTTTCATGTGCATATTGGCTATTTGTATATATTCTTTGTGACATATCTGTCCAAAATTTTTGCCATTCTTCTTATTATTATTATCTTATTGATTCATTAAAGTTAATAATATATTGTATATACATACCTGTCATGTCCATATTGAGCTACATCTATCTATTTATATCTATTTATCTGTCAATGTATCCATCTAATACACACAGATATATGGGAATTCCATTGAACTTCAATACATCATATGTTTTTTTTTAAGTTTAATACTTTAAGTGTCTTCATAAAATATTTGCTACATTAAAGTTGCAAAAATATACTATATTATCTCCTAGAATTATTCTACTATAGCTTTATGTTTAGGTATAACGTATTTATTGTGAATTGTGTAAGGTAGAGACTTCAGTGCACGTTTTCATAAACTTATCTGGTTATTTCAGCTCCATTTGTTTCAAAGACTTCTTTCCCCATTGAATAGTCTTTGCATTTTTGTCAAAATGATTTGACCACAAATATGTGGGCCTCTTTCTGAACAATCTGTTCTCTCTCATTGACATATTTTTCTATTATTTCACCAATAATATATTGTTCTGATTATTGAAGTTTTCTCTAAAACTTAAAGACAGGGAGTTCTTTTTCTCAAGATTATTTGGCTTATCTAGGTTATTAATTGTACCATGTAGATATTGGTATGAATTTATTAATATCTACCAATATTTTTCTTGAGATTTATCAGATTTTTCACTGAGTCAATAGATCCATTTTGGTGGTATGGGCGTCTTAACAATTACTTGTCCTATCTACTCCATTTAGTTAGATCTTATTTTATTTTCTCTCAGTAAGGTTTTCTAGTTTTCCATGAAGCGCTCTTGAATGTTTTTTTTTTGTTAAATTTAATATACTAAGTGTTATTGGTGCTTCTCTAAATGCAATTGTTCGTACTTTTTAAACCAAAAATCAATAACCTACTTGAAAGCCTAGAGCTGTAGACAACCACTTCTACCTCATTGGTAAGACAATGTCATGAATAGTCACCTGGAGAGATAAGAAAACTATGGTTTTGTTATTGTTGTTTTTTCCCCCAGAACATGCTCACTCTGAATCACATCATGATTCTTACAGTAAAGAATGTGAGATTAATAGGTACTAGATAGATGAACCTGCAAGATGTGATACACCATCTCTCAAGGTTACCTTCAGTTCCTCCTTCCTTCTCAACACCACTCCATTGGGATTCTTTCACTCCTAGGACACTATTACACCACCATTTTTTTTTTCTTGCAGAAAAGTGTTTGCATTTTAGAACAAATGTTTTAGTTCTCTTTAAAAGAGAGGCATCTTATTGTAACATGTATTTTAATTCAAACAGTATCTACTATCTAGTTGTTTATCATCCAACAAATATTTATCAAATATTTACAGATACAGAATTAAATTAGTTCATTATATGTTAACACTAATAACATTAACTTTATAATTATTTTGATCATGTGGCTCAAGTAAATCATTTACTTCTCATTAACTTGCATCAGAGCAATCACATCCTGTCCTGATCCTGTGTTCAAGTTCTTTATGTCATATATTTTAATTTGCAAGTGGGTGTTGCAACCAAATTATCATACCTTGATTCTGGTGTCAGTCACATGACTTATTTTGGCCAACAGGACAAGAACAAATTTAATTCAGGCAAAGTCTGGAAAAAAAAAAGAAAAGAGAAAGAAAACACTTTAACACTTTTGTTACTTCTCTTTCTTTTTCCTCTGCCTTTTCTACAATAACATTCCCCGTTTAGTACTGTGGAAATGTGAGAAACATTAGCAGAGCTAATCTTCCCCAGTTGAGGTCATTCTATGCCAGTCAAACGCTAGCCAACTGTCTAGTTTATCACAGATGCATAAGCAAACCCAGAGAAGATAAATGAAACCTGGCTTTGATGGTCAGAACTATAGACATGATAAGTTATTGTCCTAAACCATTTGCTTTTGGAATAGCCTGTTATCCAGAATTGGTGTGACAAATAACTGATACAAATTAGAAACAAATAATCCAGGGACTAACTCTGTCTTGTGGATTCTACTTTGGGTAGTACCGCCCCAAATGATCCAAATATGTTATTTTTTCTTGACTGTACCAAGAAAACTACATCCTTTACATTTTTTAATTTTTTTTCTTTATAGCATTCATTTAAATTTCTAACAGTCTATACAATAAATTATTATTTTAGTTTTTATTTCTAACTCCTCTTATTCAAGTTCATATGAATAAATAAATTTGATGAAGCAGAGATCTTCATTATGCTTACTAATGTATCCTAAACACCTAAAAAGTGCCCAGCACAAAGTAAATGTTTAGTACCTATTTTTTGAATTACTGAATATTTTCATCAAACATCAACATAAAGAATGTAACATGAGTAAATAACATTCAAGAAATTAGACTGTGCAAAAAGTGTAGCTGTCAAGAGGTTTTTATGACAAAGCATTAATGATAAAACTAGCAATTTGCAATATCTTTGATACATATCTATAAGTATCCTGTGGTAAAAACACATAACAGGGCAAGGAAAAATTTACAGAAAATAAATTTGGTATTTTTACTGAGATTACACCCTAATCTCTTACAGAATTTTGACAGCAAACATGAAAGAAATTAAATCACATATACCCAAGACTCTGTGTGTGTGTGTACATGTGTATAAATCTTTTAAACATTTTGCTTAAAAAATGCCAAATCATCCTTTCAAAATGGAAAAAATAACAGAGTATAGCAATAAACTATTATTTTATAAGAATTATTTTATAAGAATATTAAATGTAAAAATGTACATTCATAGAAAGAAATCTTTATCCTTGTTTGAGGCAATCATGAGATCCTGAAATAGCAGATGGTAACACTGAGAAGGAGCCGTGACATCTTTGATACAAAATATATATACTATGGGATATGGACATTTTTATTAGCTTTTACAGAATTTTCTTACAGCTACTGAGGGCTATTTGGATATTTTCCTGAGTTTTTATAGTTTGAATTGGGAACAATTCACATAAAACAATGTTAATAAACATCAGAAAGCTCAGCAGCAGACTCGTGTTTTTGCTGGATAAATTCTCAATTCCAAAAATAAGATTAGAAAACAACACTTTAACTGTAATCTAAATTTTTATTTATTTAAAGACTTTATAAGTGTATAATTTCTGCTCTTTTTATTTTTGGTTGGGGAAATCAAAATTTAAAATAAAGGAAATTTAAAAAATGCAAGAAAGGCTTTATTTGCAACATAAGTAGAATACATTTTCTATGAAAATAAAATTAGTGACACATAAAAGGATATAATGGAAATGTCACTTTATATATATATACACATATACATTAAGACATATATAGACATAGAAATAGACATAATGGAATATATACATCAAAATATAGACAGATAGATGGATAGAAAATAAATGGGATATAATGGTAAAATAGACATTAGTGGCTTATCACTACTCATGAGTCAGATACCTTTTAATTTTTTTTGGATGTTTATTTATTTTTGACAGAGACAGAGCATGACTGGGGGAGGGGCAGAGAGAGAGGGAGACACAGAATCTGAACCGGGCTCCAGGCTCTGAGCTGTCAGCACAGAGCCCAACACGGGGCTTGAACTCACAAACTGTGAGATCATGACCTGAGCTGAAGTCGGATGCTTAACCGACTGAGCCACCCAGGCACCCTAAAATAGGCAAGGATTTCTTAGGCATAGGCACATCATGAAGAATCCAAAAACCAAACAAAATATATTAAATATATTTGTAATAAAAATTAAATTATTCTGCATAACAAAAGATACCATAAACAAAATTATAAGGCAAGACACAATTTCAGAACAGCTGTTTGAAATGCTTACCACCAAAAAGGTATTACTCAGAATATGAAAGATCTATTAAAAATAAGAAAAAAAAGTGACCAAAGTGTAGAGCTGATTTAGAGCTATTTCTTAGAAGAAAAAGTATAATATAAATAAAACAATAACATAAAGGTCTACCTCACCAGTAATCAGAGAAATGTAAATTAAAAAAAAAAAAGCAACAAATTGCCATTTAACATCTATTATATAGGCAAAATTACAATCAGATAATAACAAGAAAATAAGAAACAAAAGGAACTTATACTGCTATAGGCTGGTACAACCATTTTCTTTTTTATTAATGTTCATTTATTTTTAAGAGAGAGAGAGTGAGCAAAGAAGGGTCAGAGAGAGAGAGGCAGACATAGGATCCAAAGCAGGGTCTGCAGTGCCAGCAGTGAGGTCGATGTGGGGCTCAGAATTGAGCCATGAGATCATGACCTGAGCTGACATTGGATGTTCAACCGACTGAGCCCCCTCTGGTACTACCATTTTCAACAACAATCTGAAAAAGTCTAATAACGTTGAAGGGAAAAAGCAAGTACAGGGAAGAAAAATGACACATGCACCCTGATGCTATGTCTATAATATTGAAAAAATACGTGAGAGTACAATACATACTATTCTAGATGTAGAAATATGTATTAAACTTAAGAAAACATACACAGAAGGATAAACACAAAATTCATGTTGGTATCTTTCACTGAGGTGGGATGGAGGTAGATGCCATTGACCAGGTATCTGACAGGCTCCAACACCACTTATAATAAAAGATATGAAGATCAAGGTTGATAGAAGTGAGTAAATTTGTTATCTTGATCTTTATACATAAGTTTATGCCAAAATATTTAAATATAAATACTTAATATAAATATATTATGCCAAAATATTTAAACATAAATATTTAAATATATGTTAAATATAAATATATATGTATGTATAGTATATACATATATATTCATATTTAAATATTTTGGCATAAACTTATGTATAAAGATACATACATATATATAATTTTTTTTTTTTTTAATTTGAGAGAGAGAGCAAGAGTGGGAGCAGGGTGATACCTAATCACCTCCCTCTGCCAAGGAAGAGAGAGAGAAAGAGGGAAAGAAAGAGAGAACTTAAACAAGTTCCACCCTCAGCACAGAGCCCATTGGGCTCCATCCCACAACCCTGGGATCATGACCTAAGCCAAAATCAAGAGTTAGATGCTCAACCAACTGAGCCACCCAGGTGCCCTGAAATATAAAACATTTTTACAAGTATATATTATTTTACTGATTCAACAAAAATTATTGAGCCCCCAAATTGTCCTAGTTGTGTTTTAGGGTTTAGGGATATAGAAGTATACAAAACAGCCAACTATGTTTGCCCTATATGGCAATGTGCATGCTGTGGGCAAGTAGAAAATGGTGTGGGAAGGAGGGCAAACAGACACATTGTGAAAAAAATAACAAATATATGCTATGTTAAGTGGTAAGTGAAAAGGAATTATAAAGCATAAATAAGGAGATAGAAATGAAGATTATATACAGGCTATTTAGAAAAGGTCTTTGTGGTAAAAATGACATTTTCATACACGAGGAAGGGAGCCAGGGACAGGCTGGGGGACATGTTTAAATAAAGCGGACAGCAGGTGCAGTGAACCTCAGGAGGGTATCGTTGGCGTGGTCAAGAAACAGAAACTCAGAAACTCAAAAATGGCCAGTGTGGTTGAAATGACTATGTGCTACATTTTAGAAATTATATCTAAAATGTAAAAATGTCATTATTAATGAAAAAAAGAAACATATTTTAGTTACTGTCAAAAAATAAATAATAGGAACATAAAATACACATCTTATAACCATAGGGACTTTCATTTTTTGAAGTTTGACATTTTATTTTCCCCAAAACAAAATAAGAAATGTTTACATGTTTTCACTGTGTTTTCATGTGGCATATAAGCTAGAAAAAACATCACAAAAAATTAATTGTTTAAACTTACTATGTCAGCTCCCTACATCAGAATTTTCTATAAAAATACAATAGGTGCTGAAAATGCTAGTAAAAATTCATCCAAAATCAGTTTGTGTGCATATATTTTAATGAAACAAAGTGGGACTGAATTTTACTTCTCTTTCCCTTGTAAATGTATTCAAGTTCATATATGTGCTGCAGAACTTGGAGTGTGTTTCAAGCACATTCAGAAACATCAAGAATGGTATACAGAAGAGACCAACACTAAGTTATAAACAAACACAGCACTCTTTTGATCTCTTAGGGATTTGGAAAACTACAAATTTTGAGGCAAGTCAAAATGATAATTTGAACCTTGAGAAACAAACATGGGACAGAATAAAGCAGAAGATTGAAATCCTGGAGAGACACACAATAGCAATAACACATCAAACTATCTTACAGACAAAACCAAATTAGTATGATGCCAATGCAGACAACTGTCTTGCCCTTAAATATTCTTTCTCTATCGAAACAATGGAGGAAGAAAAAGAAAGAAAGAAAGAAAGAAAGAAAGGCAGAAAGAAAAGCAGAAAGAAAGAAAGAAAGAAAGAAGAGAAAAAGAAAGGAAGAGAGTGAAAGAGAGGTTTATAACATACATATATGTGAGAATGGTTTTGAACAATATTTGTGTCTCGTGTCTTCATCCTATCTCCTTTGATAAATTGTGGAACAGAGTGCTTGGTGTTAGATCTGTGCTTGATTCTTGCCTCTATGTTAATTAGAAATAATTTATTTGCAAGTGTATTGTATTCTGCCGCCTTACCAAATTACTACACATTTTGTAACAAATTATCACAAACAGAAATTTCGTGCCTCACAGTTCTAGAGGCCAGATATCCAAATCAGTGTCACTGGGGCAAATCAAGGTGTCTGCAGTGTTGCACCCCTTCTGAAGTCTCTAGGTGAGAATTGATTCCCTACTCTTCCGGGTTCTGTTGACTACAGGCAATCTTGGCTTCCGGTTGCACCATTCCAATTTATGTCCGTTTGTTTTCACCTTATCGTCTCATCTTCTGTCTGTCTAACGTCCCTCTGCCTGTCATAGGACATTGCAATTGCAATTAGGGCCTGCCTGGATAATCTAGGATAATCTCTCCATCTCAAGATCTTTAATTTAATTTATTCAAAACCTATTTTTCTTTATAAGGTGATATTTACAGGTACCAGAGATTGGGAAGTTATATCCATGTGGGGCCATTATTATGCCTACCACGGCAAGGGAGAAGAAAATTTCCTAAACTGGTAAAACAAGATCAAACCAGGTACAGAATATTTCAAACTAAAATTGAGAACAAAAATATTGAATCTTATAAAGAGCACAGAGGAGGGCTGGCTCCAGACTAAGTGATTCAGAGGTCAGTAGTGTCACCAGAGTGGCAAATCGGTGTAGAGGTGATACTCTCCACTCCACTTTGCCAGGTAAGACAACTTTATTTTCACTCCTTCTTCCTCTCATTGAAAGAAAACAAACAAAGGGAAAAACAAATATGCTATGAGTTTTCAACCATGTAGCATAACCATGCCAGTCACCTCAGTCTCTTTGGGTTACATTGGGAAATAAACCTAAACCAGAATATAACACCTTGATCAATAAGAACTTGACTCAAGTCACTAGGGCTTCCACTGTGATCAGAGGTGGGTTAATCATACCTTTACCACAGCCAAAATATAGAAGAGATTAATTTGGCTCAATGTAAAACCTATGTGCTATTGGTAGAAGGGAAAGATCGACGCTAGGGTCCCAACCATTAGGTGGCATAAACTAATCACAAAGCCACTAATCTTAAAGTTTCCTCTTTTGGGGTGTAGTATATTAAGTCATTGTCTCATCTGCACTGGTAATTAATCAGCCAGGGCATTATTACTATCTCAGTAGAGGACAAGTATTCCTCAAAATAATGAATGAAGGCTGCTAAATAAACTGATAAGAAACTCATTTTATACACAGCTAAGAGAGGCAGCAATATATATTAGATGTTCCTATTCAACATTAATAAATATCGGTAGTTAAATTCATGTTTCTGAGTAAAAAAAGAACTGAAATCTTATCCAACTGACCTGATGGCTTGGAATAGCTTATAGTCACCCCTTCAGGTAGCTTTTGGAAATTTATGTTTAATTTAGTCAACTGAGTTTCTAGACATACCTTTAACCTAGAAATAAAGATATAATTATTCTTTGTCTTGATTTCAGAAGCAGTAATTCAACAACCCCTGTGCCTTTCATGTTTGTGCTACAGAATTTGAAGTGTGCCTCAAGTAATTTTCAAAGGCACAGAGAATGGTATAGGTAGAATGATATAAAGATGAAAACAAATACAGTGAATTTTTGTTCAATCACTTGAGACACTAATAAATGATCATTAAACTTTATTTTCGAACAAGAATTTTTTAGTACTTGCACAATTTTTCTTAAACATAAAGTGGAGATATGAGAATGAATTATTATAATAATTTAAATGGAATAGTCTATTAGTCATTGAAAAACATGGTGAATGCCTACTGTGTGCTACACAATGTGCTAGATTCTGGAAAAAATAGTAGGTTTTCCAATTTGGAGATAAATAGCTATGTTAGCTCAAATGGTTATATCCTTTTACTCCAAATGTTCAATTAAATATGAAACTATAGGAAATAGTATTCATTGGAATGGAAATGAGGATTGTAACATATTTATAATTACATAAACATTAGGAGGATCTAAACAAATTGAATGAAGGGCACAAAGTGAATTCATTATCTCTCCTTCTTCAAACAACATAGTTTAATGGAAAGTAAATAATAATAAGTAATATAAATTACATTTTAAGTACTTAAACATAGTAACTGATGCAACATGCTCATGTTGTTATAATATTGTCATCCTTATTTTTCCAATGCAAAAACTGAGGCAGAAAGAGGTTAAGGAATTTGCTGATGGTCACAAGACCAGTAAGAGGCTAAGCTTTAAATGCAAACTCAGAAAACTGAATCCTAAAGTCCTCACTCTTAACCATTGCCCTTGATGAAGGAAGCAGAATGGTTATAAGTAATACGGTAGAAGGGACATATTGTAGGGAGAGATTACACTTTAGGTAATAGTGGAAGTTCTTAAATAATTCTATTGAAGACCATCACATTTGGGTCTCATGCTGGGCTCTATGTCTCTGTCAGTCAGTAGAGTCTTTTTAGAAGGGATAAAAATTTGGATGTGGGGGAGGAGAGTGTGAGGACAAACTGGAACACATGAGAACACAGTGGAACCACATGACTCTCTCTATGCCACCAGCCTTGACTACATGGAGGTCAGCAGAAAGAGTTGGAACTATGTACCTGGAGCTCCTTATGCTTCTGACTTAGGGCCTAGAGACACTGAAGCAGATCTGTGAGAGCCAGGAAAGATGATGGGCCAGCTGCTGCCTATGCCTCCAAGATAAGCCAGCAGTTCTGTGATAATGCGTGAAGTTACAAAAGTGCCTGGCATCCAGCATCAACCTTAAAACGGTAATGGTTCCTACTTCACCTTTATCATTTCAATTCCATACAAACATTTTTTGTGGTCCATGCTAACCTAGAATATGCATAAGAGGAACTTTTGAGAAATGTAATTCCATCATAGCTAAGTTGTAACAATACAAAATCACCCTATTACTTATAAGGAAAACATATTTTGGAACAAACCAAATTATAGCACTTAATTTAAAGAAATAAATGTAGGAATGCCTGGGTGGCTCAGAGGGTTAAAGGACCGACTTTTGATTTTGGCTCAGGTCAGGATCTCACAGTTGGGGGTTGAGTCCTGCATCCAGTTCTGCACTGACACCATGGGGCCTTCTTGGAATTCTCTTTCTCCTTTTCTCTCTGCCTCTCTTTCTCTTATCTCTCTCAAAATAAATAAATTAACATTAAAAAAAATAAACATAAAGCTGTTGTATATATTTGGAATATTTTCATTGGTCTCCCTTCATCCGAGTACTAGAATTTGAAAATCATGACCTTAGAGGACTTCAGGCAAGAGCAACCCATCACCCTTGGGAATAAAAAAGCCAGCCAACAGAGTGACAACCCTTCCACCCCACCTACTGGGATTCTTCCATTATTTGCCAGTGTCTCCCAGAATAAGACCAGAAATTGTCTTGTAATCTTATCGAATCTACAGAGTCAAAAAAAATTTCATTAAGAAATGAGCTGCTTTACTAAACAGAAGATATTATGAAGAAAAAGTTCTATAGCACTGAGATCTAAAACCATAGCACTGGTATTTTAAAGTTTATCAGCCAGACTTCTGTTTTAAATATAAAAGTACTAATCTAACATAACCAACAATATTCTGGAAAACAAAAATTACCACCAATTTTGAAGCAAATTGGTATCTCTTTATTTTGACCAATTTAAATTAAACATTCCAAAAATGCAAAAGAACTAAGGACAGAAAAAGATTTAAATAGCTAATTTACAGTGGGAAATCTCCGGAAACATTAGAACGATTTTAGTAGATATAAAACTATGGAAGTACTAACTAAAATGGTCACTTTCCCCCAGACACATTTACCTCACTGCTTTTCCAGTTTTCTCAAAGTCTACTCACTGTCTTCTACCCTCTGCTTGTTGCCAAGACCCAAAGCTAAAGTCAGTGCTGTAGAATTTTGTTATTGGAACACCCCAATTCTATAAATTAATTTATTTGTCAGTTAAATATTGGTGAATAACAAACCACCACAATATTTAGTGGCTTAAAACAATGACTTACTATTTTCTACATTTCTTTGGATTGGCTGGTCTATCTGTGTTGGGCCATTTTTCTGCTCCACATGTGGCTGGCTGGGGTCACCCACATGTTCACATTCATCTGAAAGATCACATAGGCTTGGCTGTTAGCTGAAGTACCTAAGGTATACTCCAAATTGTCTCTGAAACAGAATAACGTAGAATTCTTTATGTGACAGAAATCTAAGAGAGTAAAAGCAGAAACTATGAGCCTTTTTTAATGTCCACTGTCAAATGATAATTTCCATCATATTTCACTTATTAAAAAATCATAATACCAGCCTAAGTTTAAGAAAAAGTAAAGCAGACTCATTTTCCTGAAAGGTGAAGCAGCATATACCTGTAGAGATGGAAAGGCAGCTGGGAAGCATGTCTATAGGTTGGAGTCAACATTTTTTTCCCCTAAAGAACCAGATGGTAAACATAGTAGGTTTTCAGGTATCTGGGTTCTGTCACTTGCAACTACTTAATTCTGCCATTAAAAACAGCCATAAATACACATATATCAATGGGTATGGCTGTGTTTCAATAAAGTTTGTTCATAAAAACAGGTAGTGTGCCCATGACTTGTAGTGCGTAGCCTTCAAGAATCATGAAGAATCAGGTAAATGTGACAAAAGAAATTAAACTTCAATAACTTACCCTAATAAAATGGAGATCCATAAATTGACAAAGAATTCAGAATAATCTTCTTAGAGAAGTACTGAATTACAAGAACACACAAACAACTGAACAAAATTTGGAAAACAATGCATCAACAGAATGCGAAGTTTAACAAAAAAATAGAAATGATAAGAATACAAACAGAAACCCTGGAATTGAAGAATACAATGATTGAATTGAAGACCTCCATAGAGAACTTCAATAACATACTTGACCAAGCAGAAGAAACAGTGAATCGAATACCAGTCATTTGAAATTAATCAGTCAAGGAAGCAAAAAAGAAAAAATAAAAAGAATAAAAAAATGCATACAGGATTTATGGGACACAAGTACAGGAGACATTATGGGAATCTCAGAAGAAGAGAAAAAGGGCAGAAAATATATTTAAAGCAACAATGGCTGAAAACTTCCCACACCTGGGGAGAAAAATAGGCATCTAGATTCATGGGGGTCAACAGATCCCAAATAGGTTGAGCTAAAAAAGGACTATACTGAGACATATTATAATTAAATGGTCAAAGTCAAAGACAAAGAGTGGGCAATATGCTAAGTGAAATAAATTAGACAGAGAAAGACTAATACTATATGATCTCACATGTATATGGAATCTAAGGAACCAAGCCACAGAACAATGATCAGACTGGTGGTTGCCTGAGTCAGGAGATGTGGGGTGGGGAAAATAGGTGAAGGTGAACAAATTTCCAGTTATAAGTTGAATAAGTTCCAGGGATGTAATGTACAGCATGGTGACTATAGTTAATAATTTTGTTATTAATTAACTTGAAAGTTGCTAAGAGAGATCTTAAAAATTCAAATCACAAGAAAAAATAATTACAACTACATGACGTGACAGATGTTAACTAAACTTATTGTGGTCATTATTTTAAATATATAAGCATATCAAATCATTATGTTGTATACTTTTAATTAATACAATGTTACACGTCAATTATATCCCAATAAAACTCATGGGGGGGAACCTATGAACCACAAGCTTAGTAAATAGTTGTTTGAAGTCACTATGTCTGGGGGAAGATATTAGTAGGGGATGTATTGAAGAGGAAAACACTGGAGACTTGCTTTTCTACTAACAAATGATGAAAACTGTTCTATTTTTTTGAGAGACGGTCAAAAATTCAAAGCCTTTATCCTTACATCTTTTTATTCTCATTATATATTATACTTTTTAAATTCAGATAAATTCTATCAGAGGACAAAAAAAATAAGAGTGTTCATGGCTTTTTTTTTAAATATTTTATTTATATATATATATATATATATATAAATATAGCCATGGGAAAGAATTAAGAATTAAACAAAATCTTAGCCTTCCAGGGATTTCAAATAATGTACTTTTATTTAGTTTATTTCCCAAAAGCTTTATTTAAATAAGAAAATTACTCTTGAATATTACATATATAACCTGTAACGGTATCTTTATTAAAATTGGAGTCTCATATATTTCAAATACCTAGGTCTGGCATATAAGCAAGTATGCAAAAAATATATATTGCCTTGCACTCTGACTGCAGCTTTTCTTTTTTCTTTACTTATTGCTATTTCCTTGGTCAGACTTGCTGTTTTTGAAAGCTTCGGCCAATTCTACTGCTATAAGAAAATCTACCACCAACTGACCCATAAAATGCAAGATTGAGTCCAGGTGAGATCAGCTGAGCCTGGCCAGTATGACCAGATCCCTACCTAGGGACTTATGAGCCTACAATAGTAATTAAAAAAAAAAAAAAATGTTTTTAAGCCACTAGGTTCAGGATTTAAAAAAGAAAGAAAAAGAAAAAAACAGCTATAGCTAACTGATGCAAACTTACTAGATTTACCAGCTAAGATTTACCAACTAATTACAAACAAGCAAACAATCTTCACCCTGTAAAGCTGTTTTACCAGTTTTCATAGTCTGTTAATGTTACCACCATCCACAAAGACAGTCTTGACTTTACTTTGACTCACCCTTCTACTCCTCATCTATCATACCTACAAGTCCTAATTGTTCTATGTTCAGTATACAATTTTATCTCTCAGGAATTCCAGTGCTGCCACACGCCATATTTAATCTCCTGAAAATCCAGTCAAATTTTCCTTCCAGTCAACTTTTTCAAGCCAGTCAATTTTTCCTATTATGAAAAGATGTACATAATGTGACTTCTGTCCATCACTTGTAATACAGCTACACTATTCCAGCAACCTCCATCTCCTGCCTGCAGTTTCGAAGTAGTTTGGCAGTGGTTTTCCATGCTTCTGAATTCAACTGACACTGTATTCTGTTAACAGAGCAGTGGCAAAAACATGATACCTTTATACCATAAATCCAATCATCACTGCTTCTCAACATGTTCCACGGCCTCCCACATGAGGCACAGCAGGAGCCAGTAATAGATAGTAATGGAAGCATATTCATCACAACAACAGCAACAATAGAAGTAGAGCTCTGTAATTAATAATCTAAGTCTAAGCTACATTTTTAGCCAGACACACAGATATGGATATTGATATAGATGGAGAGTTTTTCCCTATAATTAGAGACCTTCCTAGGTTTATAATGAAATATCAGAGTGACTGGCTGGTACACACGTATCATAGTTGGGATATTTTTGGGGATGCAGAATGTCTTGTTCCCTTCAAGGTCCTTCTAGCTAGTCTAAGAACCAAACTAGCATTAAACAGATTAACAGGACAAGATCAAATTTACTTTTGTATATACAAGGAATCCACACAGACATAGAAATTCCAAAGACAGTCAGGCAAAATGATGTATATATGTCATCCTGAACTAAGGAGAAGGAGTTAGAGGTCTGGGACTTCAAATAGAAGGAATGTAATACACAGGACGATAAGAACAAGAGTAGATATTTGGTAATGAGATTTTTGCCCTGCCATACAGATGGGTGACTCAGATAAAATTTATCTCTGCTAATAACACTTATTCTGGGAAAGACCCCTGATTTATATCCTTATATGTAGTTACAAGTTTCTCTTGAGCATACAGGATTTCAGTTGCCTTCTGCTCAAAATACTCTTCATGCCATAGTTGCTCCTCTTGGGGTGGCCTGTCTTCAGTCCCTACAATATGAATGATAAACTCATACCCAACTGTTGTGTGTGTGTATATATGTGAGTGTATACGTGTCTGCAGTGTTTATGTATATACTCATTATACAAGTCTCTTTTTATGTGGAAATACTGTAAGTGAATCAGATCAAAACAGATTTGATAGGCATAATTGAATTGGAAAGGAAGAAAGTCCTCCTTCCTCTCATACCCTAGAAGCTTCTGATACAATTCAATGGAGCCCTTAGGTCTCTGAGAAACACTTTTAGAAATCCACTAATCTCAAGTACATTTAATAAACATTATATATGTGAATATATCCGGCAGGGGATAAAATTATCTACAGTGTCTGATGTTCAAAAGAAATATCTGAGGTTCATAAAAATTATAGTATCAATCTGTGTATTATCCCCTATCATTATTGCAGCTGAGAACAGGTTATAGTTCTTAAGAATTTGCCTTTTAAATTATTTTCAAATTCAAAATTGGTCCCTATGTTTATTCTAGCTTATTTTTATAAATATATTGGATTGGACTGTGGAGGCTGAAAAGAATGACATAAAATGGGATGTATCCTTGGCTTCTATCTTTCTTAAGAATGTTTCTGGTTTTTAACTTTTTATATTAGCAAGCTATTAGAAATATTTTGAAAACTATGTTTTTACTGCCTCTTACACAGCATTTTCCAAATACAGTATTAGTATTAGGTGGAAAGAGGTACAATGTAAGGAGGGTGGAAACATGCCTGAATTAGCCCTGTGGTGACAGTTCTCTGATCATTTACAAATCTTGGCCCAGGGAGTTACAGTTTAACAAGTGAAGTAGTAAATACAGAAGATTCCTTTGAAAAGGGAAATCCCTGTAGAGCAGAATTTGTAAGAAGTTGAATGAAATTTACATTTCAACACATTGTTCCTTTCTACTTCCTACAGAGGACTCTCTCACATAACAACTGCACTTTTTTAGAGTTCTTTGCTTTAGTTTGAGTTGGTGGCAAAAGTCCTGCTGCTAAGCCACATTACTAGAACATTTTGAAAGGACATTCACACAGACCAAAGTCACTTTGTTAAATAACACTCTACAATTTGGTGCTGTGGGGAAAAAAATAAAAACTTTGAATTTAGCAAATCATGATTGAATACCTTCATAGATATCAGTTTTTATTTATGTGTTTTATAGGATCCATTGGGAACGACTTTGTTTCTTTTTTTTAATATGAAACACTGATAAATGTCTGTATATGCATATCAGTTGTGTGCTAAAATGCCCTAAGGAATTGCATATTGTAGATATTTGTGAACCTTGTAAAATGCAGTCTTTCAAGGTTAAATTTGTGGTAATCTCTAATAATGAGACTGCGGGGGCTCGTGAGTGGCTCAGTCAGTTCAGTGTCCAAGTATTGATTTCAGCTCAAGTCATGATCCCGGAGTTCTGGGATCAAGCCCTGTGTCAGGCTTTGCATTGAGCATGGAGTCTGTTTAGGATTCTCTCTCTCTCTCCTTCTGCCCCTCTGTCTCTCATTCTCTCTAAAAAAATTAAATAAATTTAAAAATAAATAAAAATGAGACCGCACTATTTACTAAAACAGAGTTTCACTTAACATTCAAAAATCATGCCATTTCTTTATGGAAAAAAGATGTTCAAACATTGCAAAAGTTTATTCTCAGTGTAAAGTCTAATACATGATAATTTCTATGCAGCAATCACTATTTCCCTCAAACTCTATGATGTAAGTATAAATTTCCTCTCAATATGGTCAACACTCAAGTTATATTTTTTTTACTATTTTTATGTCGCAATTTACTTTTCTACAAAATATATGGTTTGTATTAGAGAAGTGACCTGTTTTAGAACACCAGCTGAATGAACTAAATCTACTAAATCTACAATAGCATAATCTTGCCATTTTTGGGTAGTAGAGCTGGGAGAATACAAAGAAGGTAGCTAGCCCAATACCTACCAGTACAAAACCACATTCCAATTTCTCAGATATTTATTCAGCTTCTATTTGATTTTTTTAATGATGCATAAATATCTGAATCATAACATATTTTATTACCTTTTATAACTCTAGATTATTTCCAAAAGCTGTTCTTATATTTAGATGAATACTTTCTCTCCCTTCAACTCATGTCTCTTAGATCTCTATAGAATCATATCATTGATTCAAATGTACTAAAAATCTATGCCCACAAAAAGAATTACACAAAAATGGTTGTGACAACTTTTTTTTTTTAATTTTTTTTTTCAACGTTTATTTATTTTTGGGACAGAGAGAGACAGAGCATGAACGGGCGAGGGGCAGAGAGAGAGGGAGACACAGAATCGGAAACAGGCTCCAAGCTCTGAGCCATCAGCCCAGAGCCCGACGCGGGGCTCGAACTCACGGACTGCAAGATCGTGACCTGGCTGAAGTCAGACGCTTAACCGACTGCGCCACCCAGGTGCCCCTGGTTGTGACAACTTTATTCATAGTAGATAAAACCTGGAAACAACCCAAGTGTCCACAAACAATAAACAAACAATTTGCATTATATTTATATAACTGGATACTATGCAAAAATAAAAACAAGTGAACTATTCATAAATGGGATAGTATGAATGAATCTCAAAAATATTATGTTGAACAAAAAGAAACAGATACATGAATATATAATGTATGGTTCCACATATATGAAGTATAAAAACAGAAAGTCTATGGTGATAGAAATAAGAAAATGCTTGTATCAGGGACTGGGGAAAATTGACTGGAAAGTGCACAAATAAAATTTTTCTGGGTTGTGGAAATGTATATTTTTAATTGAGTTTCAGTCACATGGGTGCATCTTATTGTCAAAACTTATCAAACCAAACACCTGAGATCATTACATTTTATTATGTATAAATTATTTATCAGTAAAAATAAAAAGCCTTAGAACTGTGGTATTGTAATTATATTCATTTTTGTTCTTTCCTCTTTTTACAAATATAACAAACTATTTTTTTAAGTTTATTTATTTATTTTGAGAGACAGCAAGCAAGGGAGGGGTAGAGAGAGGAGAGACAGAATCCCAAGCAGGCTCCACACTTTCATCATGAGCCAAATGCAGGGCTCAAACTCACAAACCGTGAAATCATGACCTCAGCCAAAATCCAGAGTCAGACGCTTAACCGACTGATTCACCCAGGTGCCCCCAAACATTTTTGACATTTAAACTTAACACCATAGTATCACTAAAGTGAATAAGGATTAGCTATCATCAGCTTTGTTAAGTCAATATGATTGTCCTCCCTCTCTCCAAAAACACAGACACAAAAATGAATATACCCGTTAGAGTATTGTCGAGGAAGCTGTATAGTCTGGATGTTCATATTACCCAAAATTCATATTTAGAAAACTAACTTCCAAAGTGAGGACATTAAGAGGTGGGGCCTTTGGGAGGTGCTTAGGTCATGAGGTTAGAGCCCTCATGAATGGGAGCAATGACCTTATAAAAGGTCAAAAGAGCTCCCTTGCCTCTTCTGTCATGTGCCATTAGGACTCAGCAAGAAGGTATGTTGTCTGAGGAAGGAGGATTTCATCAGACACTGAATCTGCTGGGGCTTTGTTATGAGACTTCCCAGTCTCCAGAACTGTGAGAGATAAATATCTGTTGTTGAGAAGCTGTTCAGTCTCTGGTGTTTTGTTTGAATGATCCAAGATAGAAAGTTGGTACCAACAAGTGGGGTTGCTGCTGGAACCAATATGTACAAAGGTAGAAGCAGCTTTGGAAGTGGTTAATGGATAGAGGTCAGAAGAGTTCAGATGTGCACCCTAGAAAGGCCTACACTGGTGTGAATAAACTGTTAAAAAAGATTCTGGTAAACCTCAGAAATAAAAGAGGAGTGCTATAAAGAGAGAGCTTCAATTTTCTTAGAGAATGACTAAGAGGTCGAAAACAGAATACTGCTAGAAATTTAGGCAGTAAAGGTCATTTTGTTAAGGTCTCAGCTGGAAATGAGGGACATGTTATTGGAAACTGGAGGAAAGGTGATCCTTGTTATAAAGTGGCAAAGACTTGGCTAAATTGCATTCATGTTCTAGTGTTTTGTGGAAGGTAGAATTTGTGAGCAATGAAATTGGACATTTGGCTGAACAAATTTCTAAGCAAAATGTTGAAAGTGTGACTTGGCTTCTCTTGACCTTTTGTAAAAATGACTAGAAGAGAGAAATAATTTAAAGATGAAATTGTTAATCAAAAGAAAACAGAAGTTAAAGATTTGAAAAATTCTCAGCCCATATATATTGGGGAACAAATGAGGAAACCTGTTCAGGAGAGAACAGAGGGTATGGCAATTTGACCAGATTTTTACAGACCAGCCATATCAATGGGAGCTAAAAGCTATCCATCTAAGCAATGGAAAAATGACTCCAAAGGCATTTTGGAGATTATTGGATATGCCCTTCCCAACAGAGACCCAGAGTGTAAGAGTTCTGGCAAGCCTGTGGGGCTAGTGCAGAGAGACCCCCGGTTATGGCAATGCTCAGGAGAGCCCTAGAGGCAGGACTTCCCTCATGACCTCTGACAAGTAGAGCCTCTGGCAGGCTATTTTAGACCGAGGGAGATTTGGACTAAGGCACAGAACCACAGCAGAGGTAAGATCACCTCAGAGAACCACAACAAGCATGAGGCCGATGCATAGATCCTTCTTAAAGTGCAGGGTCACTCAAAGCAATGGGTGCAGAACTTTGTAGAGCCTTGGGAGTAGACTTTTTAAAAGATAAGACTTTGTACTTTAGACTGTTGAATTGACATTGGAATCAGTTATGACTTTTAGGGTCACTGACATGGAATTCATATATGTTGGATCCTAGAAGGACACCAATTTTGGGGAGTCAGGGCAGAATGCTGTTCAGAATGTTTATGTCCCTCCAAAATTCATATGTTGAAATGTAAACCCCAAGATGGCGGTATGGGGAGTCCTCATGAATGGGGTTCGTGACTTATAAAAGAGGCTCAAGACAACTCCCTTGGCCTTCCATCACAGGGGTCACAGCCAAAGACATCTATCTAGGAACAGGTCCTCAAAAGACACCAAATCTGTCTGTGACTTGATTTTGGAAATCTCAGCCTCCAGAACTGTGAGAAATATTTGATGTTTACAAGCCACCAAGTTTATGGCGTTTCGTTATAGCAGCCTGAAAAAACAAGACAGGAGCAAAGCTACAATAATGATTCAATGAGACCTCACCCTTGGGTATATAAAGTTAAGCTGGGTGAATATTTGAGTTTATCTGTATATAATAGATTATTGCAACCTGGAAACTTGTTAGTTATGGTATATATAGAGTATATATAGAGAGAGATATAAAGAGAGAGTAGTTATATTCTCTCTTGGGAATTGGCGAGAAGACGATGTTATTTTATTTTATTTTTTTTCAACGTTTATTTATTTTTGGGACAGAGAGAGACAGAGCATGAACGGGGGAGGGGCAGAGAGAGAGGGAGACACAGAATCGGAAACAGGCTCCAGGCTCTGAGCCATCAGCCCAGAGCCTGACGCGGGGCTCGAACTCCCGGACCGCGAGATCGTGACCTGGCTGAAGTCGGACGCTTAATCGACTGCGCCACCCAGGCGCCCCAGACGATGTTATTTTAAAAAGAAAGAGAAAGAGAGAGAAAGAATGGAACAGAAGAATGAAATTGAGTCTCAAATAAGTTTAAGTGATAGAGAGGGAAGGCATTTTAGAATCCTGGCAGCTTCCTGGTCACTTAGTAGGTGTTGTTTAGGTTAGAGGCTAAGAACTCCGGCTTAGGAAATCAACCATCTCTTCTCAAACCATGTTTACTCATCTCAAAAAACTCTGACTCTAACCTCTCTGAATCGATATATGTTTACCTATAAACTTGTTATTAAAATAGTAGCTTCTATTAGAGTCCTGCTTTACAGTATAAGAATAGAGTACATTTTTTATTTATATCAATCAATAAACATAATATTGGAACATTTTAATTGATGTCTCATATATGAAATACAGATAATCACTAAAACCCCGAATAAAGTATTAAAGAAATGGCAAATGTCTTCAATAAAATCTAATGAACAATAAATGCTTAACAATTTCTCAAAGGTCTAAATCTTTGAGGAAATATGTTGCAACTGGAAGCTGGCAATATCACATGAACTTGAATCTCAGGCCAAACTGCATTTTTTATTCACATGAACAAACAAAAACTTGGAGGAAAGATAAACTTTCCAGCAAACCACACTTAAAATAATCAAATACATTATAATGACCACAACCTTAACATGAAAAGAGTTTTGCATTAACATTGAAATAAAAATGTGTTTAATATTATAAATGTGTCTAACATATTCCTCCAAAATGAAGATATTATTCTCTCAACTCAGATATTTTTTATAAATGGCTTAGATAGGTTAGTTTCTAATCAAATGCAGCATTTTACTTTTGTGAAATGTCTCATTTAAATAGCATGCAAACACAGCATAATTTGGAATTATTTGTAAAGTGCTTTATCCTGTCTGTAAAGTACAAAATTCTACATTTAGAGAGAAACGTTTTGAGGTAGAGTAGCTTTTTCCAACATAAGTTTGAACAACTGATAAGTCAAACTTAGTGATTCTTTGAGGATTGATTTAAAATTTGTTAGAACAAACTGAAAAATATGATAGGGGACATGTTCTCTTTTCCATAGAACAGAATTAGCTTTTGGCAAAGGCACCCTTGCAGTTAAGGCTGCAGGATAAAGATGTTTGCATGCAAACATATTATTTGGATACTTTTCCTTTCAAGTGAGGTTAGTGACATTCAACTTGAAAGCTAGAGGTGGGTGTGTCTGTACCTGTAGTCACTTTTGTTGGGGCTAGTAGTCATTTGAGCACACAATATTCATTTCTTCTTCAGTGGGGTGCCTTATTTTTTAAAGAGTTATACTTTTTTTTGGAAATCCTATGAATGTTGAAGCATAATTTTTTAAGCCTATTTAATTATTTGGTTTTGGGAGAAAAAGGGAGAGAAGAGAATCCCAAACAGGCTTAGCACTGTCAGCACACAGCCCAACGCATGCCCTGATCTCAAGAACCCTGATATCATGACCTGAGCTGAAGTCAGGAGTCAGAAGCTTAACCTACTGAGACATGGAGGTGCCCCGAAACATAATTTTATGCCATAAATATGATGAATATTTTTTATTAGTTCAAATGGATTAATTAGAATTGGCAGGACTAATTCAGGTATAAACTAAAAATATTTCTAAAGTATTTTCTTTGTGTGACTACGATTAAAGTTGAGAATTTAAGGGGGCACCTGGGTGGCTCAGTCAATTACGCCTCCAGCTTTTGATTTCAGCTCTGGTCATGATTTCATGGTTTGTGGCTTCAAGCCACATGTTGGGCTCCATGCTGATAGCGCTAAGCCTGCTTGAGGTTCTCTTTCTCCCTCTCCCTTTGTCCCTCCCTCTCTCTAATAAACAAACAAATAAATAAATAAATAAATAAAACAAACTTAAAAAATTGTTAAGAACTTAGGTAAATTTTGAAACATTTTTCTTAAAAGAGAGCAAAAAAATGCACAGTGACCCTTACTGATAACTTTTTAAAAGTTATTATATATATGATATAATAATATGTGATATATCATAATACATATGATATAATAAAGGAATGTGTAGTATGAATAGTGGCTCCAGTATGTGTTAGGTGTTAGTCATATTTGTAACATTTTATTGTAACCTGCTTTTTTCAAAAACTAAGTCATGCCATATTATGAGCCTGGGATTTCTGTACCTGAAATATTACAGAGATTATTCTTCTAAATATTATCCTATTTTTTCCATCACAGGTATCAGAAGGTCAATAGAAGAACTGAATGATGTGGCTATATTTAAGGACGGTGCTATTATTGTGTTTTCCTGGGTCAGGCTGGGAGTTTTCTGAATGCAAAGGTGGCTCTTATCCATAGTGTTTCATTTTAGATTTGCCCTAGATACCAATTTGTTACACCGAAGCACTCCTATCTCATCCAATTTTTCATAATCTAAACTGTAACTTTTAAGCAAGAAATCAAGGAGCAGTTATGGAAAGGCAGAGACATGAAAATGTGCTCTGAACAACTTGTGAATTGAATTGCAGGAAAAGTAATTGCTAACAGAAAAAAAATGGCATAACATACTTTCTATTTGAGTGCATATACAATTTGTTTGGGTGATATATTTTCTTATATAACAGACTAAATACATTCTAAATATCATGGAAATGTTTAGTATGTGAAATTAAATGTCAAATATAGATGAAATGTATTTTTAAAGTTTCACGGAAATTAATATAAAATTATGTATTTAATTTAAACAAGTTAAATATTTTTGAAATCTTTGTCCTTTTGCAAAAAAGTTATAATGACTAACTTCGTTTTGGAAATTTTTACTTTTTTAGACTTTTGTGTACTTAGAGAAGGATAATTTAAAGAATTGAGTTATTAATTTTAATATAAAATGACATAAATTGAGAAAATGTAATAATCACTAAGTTAAATCACTTGGTATAACACATAACAGAATGGGGTATACTGAAATAATTATGATAAAGCTAACCAAATACTGTGATAACTAACTAAATAATCATTGTCTAACTAAATAATTACTAGCTTCAAGGATAACTATATCAAACATAAAGGTAAGTGTTTATCTCAAAGTTGTTTATGATGATATCATTGACATAGAATGTTATAGGATCTGTAGGGAGTTTTTAACATTTTCTTTGGCTCCCTTAAACACAGATCATGTTCTTAAAATATAAAGATAATTTAGTTAACTGAAGTTATTGCATGTGATTACATATTGCACCATAGAACTTATTCAGGATTCTGGTGCTAACACTACTGACTTACTGCTATTGGCCAAGAGAACCTTAGACAGAAATTTTAAATTGGGAAGTCTTATACATATGTCAGCAAAACTCATTTGAAATCACATGCAGAAAATTGGAAGGTATGAACTATATATGCCAAACAAAAATAAAATCAGCTGGAAATTTTGAAAATAGACAAATAATACAAAAATGTATAAATTTGAATAAAAATGTCCAGAATGTTTGAGAGAGAATACGAGGTTACATATGTGAAGACGGGAGCAAATAAAGAAAAAAGAAAAAGTATTAGAACGCTTTAACTCAAGTGCATGTTGCTATTAGAATCTTTTTCTATATTATGTAATAAAATCAGCAATAATTGAAAGAACTTCTGTTGCAACAGAAAATCGATATCTGTTGATATGTACAATTAAACAATATGAATTGACATATATCCCCACTGACTACAAGTTACTATTTTAGAATATAAAATTGTGTTTCTCACTTGATAGAAAGGGGCAACAGATCATTACTCCATTGCATATCAATGCCAGGTATCACTGGGGGTGGACTCTAATGAAGTCAAATACAACTTCATGCTCCTCATAAATCAGTGATCCATATTATTACTAGTATTTTTTCTTACTTCCTAATTAAGAATTAGATCAAGCTTTGTCATCTTCCATATACTAAACTTATTTCTACTTTGTATTGCTTCTATCTAATTTTAACACATCCATGAGGAAATAAAATATTTTTCATAAAGACTTACTCTAAAGTCACTCTAATTTTGTTATTTAAAATTAGCAATCATAGGGGCGCCTGGGTGGCTCAGTCAGTTAAGTGTACGACTTTGGCTCAGGTCATGATCTCGCCATTCATGAGTTCAGCCCTGCGTCGGGCTCTGTGTTGACAGTTCAGAGCCTGGAGCCTGCTTCAGGTTCTGTGTCTCCCTCTCTCTCTGCCCCTCCCCACTCACACACTATCTCTTTCTCTCTCTCTCAAAAATGAATAAATGAAAAATTAGCAATCATAGCTATAAAAATACATATAAAGTTAATACTTCATTATTATATAATATATAAATAAGTAAAATATATGTTTTTATTACACATTTTATGTTATGCTATATATCATAATTCATATGGCATATATCATACATTCTCCTCATATATATATTTCTTATTTCATGGATATCTATTTAGATACAGTTAAAGATAATAATATAAATATATACACCAAGCTATTGATATTGATTGATGGGATGGGATTAGGCTTGGGGGAAGAGAATATTGATATTTTTTGTTAGGCAAAAAGAATTCCTGTCCCTTCGAAGGTCTTTGTCGCTGAATTGAGAATCAAATGAACATGAGGCAGAATAAGAGGAGAAAATTAAATCTAGTAGCATATATCTCCACATAGACATGGAAATTGCAGAGACACTCAGGCAAAATATGCTATATATCTCATTCTGAACAAAGGAGAAGGGGATAGGGGTCAGGAACTGCAAAGGGAAGGAATGCAATTCACAGGTGAAAGGCAAAGAGTAATGCTTGGTGAATAGATGGTCGCCTTGCCGCATTAGATGGGTTACTCAGATAAAATTGATCTCTGGTAATAACCTTTATTCTGTAAAGACCTTCCAAGTAGAGTTTTCGGGTTTTTTTTTAAATTTTTTAAATGTTTATTCATTTTTGAAAGACAGAGACACAGCACAAGCAGGGGTGGGGTGGAGAGAAAGGGGGACACAGAATCTGAAGCAGGCTCCAGGCTCTGAGCTGTCAGCACAGAGCCTGACGTGGGGCTTGAACTCATGAACTGTGAGGTCATGACCTGAGCCGAAGTCCAATGCTCAACCGACTGAGTCACCGAGGCGCCCCACAAATACAGTTTTCTTTGTAGTTAAGGGAGGGGCAAAAGTTTCTCTTGAGCCCACAGGGTCTTGATTACCTTAAGCTCACAAAAATCTACCTGCCAAAATGGCTCATTTTAGGGCAGCCTGCCTTTGGTCTCTACATCTTCTTTATATACCTTTGTATTGTTTATATTTAATGTAACAATTAGGGTTTTATTTTTTAATTTAAAACCAAAGTATTGATTTAAAAATCATTTTTCCTTTACTGCACTTTTGAAGTGCCATAGTGCTTTTGAAGAATAGGATGTCTTCCTTCCCACCCATTGCAAACCCTCATTCAATGTCTGTTTCTCCTTTCTGTCTGCTCATAATTCATTCAGCACATTGAGTTTTTTTCTATCTTGGTTTGCCAAATCACTTACATATCAGAGTGTGTGGTCATTTATGAAGTAGCAGCTCCATATTAATTATATTATTTAATAAAACATGAAGTAATAAAAATTTCTGTAATGGCATTTGTGTACTAATAATCCAATGCAACATATGTCAAACACATGCATGTTTGCTCTCAAATTTTACCACTATTTATGTAGAAGAGAACACGTATATAATGTGATATTTTAAATATGTGCATTTAATATAACTATATGCATCATTTGCTACTCTTCTTGTTTTCTGCATTACTTTATTAGAAATTCCTTTCCCTTTAAGAAATTAAAAATAATGTTGATACAGGAAAGGCACAGAGTAAAGGCAGGTTTTGAACTTCCAGGCTTGCCTATGCCTTGAGAGAGAGCAATGGAACTAATTTTGATGTTAGCAAGCATCTCAATCTTAGTGAACGGTGCATAAGTAAAACCTGACTAGTTTGAATTAACCAAAGAAAGACTAGATAAATAGAAGAGAGGTTGGCTAGACATTAATGTAGAGAGACAAATGTAAAAATTGACCATCTAAGCACTGGCCAGGTTAAGGCAGGGTGCGCATCTCAGCCAATAGCTGGGTAGTGTCGTCCCTTGGCATTCCTAATTCTATTACCTAGATGAGTATAGCATCATTTAGTTTGATGGAAATCAAGATTCAAATGTTGTAATGGCCCTATGCTCATCAAGCCATATTCTGCTTATTATTCAACTTCGTACAGTTTCTGGCTTTAAAAGAATATGCTAATCATGCTGCTGAGTGTTCCGGTCTGTTGAACAATTATATTTCTCAAGACAAAGAAATAACTTGATGTGAGAATTTTATACCTCAGTATTCCAGCTTGCATAAAGTGAGAACCCTTGTGAGACACAGGGGCTCTCCTGTCCTAAATTATATTGAGCATTAAGGAGGGTATAATAATAGAATCACAGAGATAATTCCCCCGCAAAAAACTCTTCAGATATGATCAGTTGAACTTTTCACAGTACCAGTTCTCTGCATTACTAACCTTGCCATGCGCTGTACTTAGCACTTCAGCATAATATTACTGAA
Source organism: Herpailurus yagouaroundi (assembly GCF_014898765.1). NCBI lineage: Eukaryota > Metazoa > Chordata > Mammalia > Carnivora > Felidae > Herpailurus > Herpailurus yagouaroundi. The sequence goes on along the minus strand of NW_024412440.1, from coordinate 5,186,097 downwards.
ATTAAAAAAAAAAAATCTGTAACTGCCTTTTTAAATTAAAATTATACCACACCAGAATTTTTCAGTGATTATTTCAACAATATTTACTAAATGTCTACCATGTATGAGATGTCTGTGTAAGAGCAGTGAACAAGTTAGACATGGTCTTTGCCTGCAAACAACTCCCAGTCTACTATCTAGAGAAGGACATGATAGTGTAATGTACTGATAGGAGGTATGTGAAAGACACAGAAAGACCATGAGGAAGGACTGCCTAGGTTTGCCTGGAGGAGCCAGAGAGCTGTTTCCCCGGCAAAGAGATTAACAAGTGGATAAGCAGGGAAGTACATAAAGAGACATTGAAAGTCAAGGACATTTTAAAGCCAAAATATGTTCCAGGAATTAAAAATGCTTTAGTACACCTTTTAAAAAGTGAAAATAGGAATTAAAAAATCACTCAAGGGGACAGTTAAAGAAAGTCAAATGTATGATAGGCTTTGTATGCCAGGCTAAATAGTTTACAGATTATTTTAGACAGTGGCCAGCTTTATCTTTAGCAGTAAGAAAACAAGAGGGCAGATTGTGAAAGAAAGAATTGGAGTCTCAATGATTATTAAAAAGATGTGAATAAAAATGGGTTTAATACTAATTCTTGCTACTATTTTCATATGTTTGCTTTTTTCTTCATAGCTAGATTATAATATTGAGAACAGTATTCATATTTTCTAGTTTTATATTTATTTTTCTTCCAAGTGTCTTATATTTTTAGCAGCAGAAGCTCAATATATACTTTTTCTTTGATTATGGCTAATTAAGTAACTCACTATATTAAAACCAATGATTTAAGTATTCTAGTTTTATGGAAGTATGGATTGATCACAAAATTAAACCATTTTTCTTCTTACTAAAAAATCACAGACATTTTTAAAGAACTATTTTATCGCACCCAGCATATGCTCCAATTAATAACATTCAAATTTCACAAACACATTAAAGAATATAATTCTGCATAAAGTAAAGTATGTTTGTCTCATCATTAAATATATATTATTATTACTGAGAAATAAGGGTTAGGAGTACCGTAAGTGTAAACCAAAATAGTACTGTAGATGTTTTTAATTGAAATATTTGTTGGCAAAATCCCTTACAAATTAAGACATAGAAGAAAGGAAATACAGTTTTAGATGGACAATAGATGATAAACAGGTAAGTAGATAAAAGGATATATAGACAGAACATTGTAATACTTGTAGGGGTATGTATTAATTACATTCCTTTCCACAAATTCTTGTCTCTTCTCCCATTCTTTTTGGAGAGAGTGGTAGAGCGAGAGAAAGAATATGACCTAGAGATCAAGAGGTCTAAATACTGTAGGTCCCTTATGTCAGTTTCAATCTTATTTGCTGCTTAGATGCTTAGGTAACAATTTTGAATGACACTGTCAGATTCAGTTTGCCATGACAGTGATGGAGCACTTAATTAGTAAGTATCTTAGGTCATTATTACTATTTAATGATTATGCTAGGACTTTCAACCCGTTATTTTTGAAACATAGGTGAATGCTTTGCACATATCATACAGTTTTCTTTAGAGATTCTAACTTCCTTGCATAATATCTTCCAAAAGGACAAAATGTTTTAGGAAAATATTCAATACTACAATGTCATTTTTCCCATAGATATCAAGAAGGCCTTAGAAATATTGACAGTTTCCAAAGACTATAAAGAATACCCAAGTGCTATAGGATACCACCAATTAATTCAAGAAAAGTTATTTGAGGAAATTTAGAACTGCGCCACCGAGAACTGTAGTGTAGAAGGTACTCTGCTTCTAAAATTGGTGATAAAATCAAATTGCCATTTCTCAAGACATTTCTAGGCAGCAGCATCTACTTTAATGTGAACCTCTTCCTGGAAACATGTTGCTGGTATGACACAGTTTGCACTCAATACTAATTTGAAAATCCATTTGCTTTTAAGATATAATTTGCTTGTTTAATAGCTTAGTTTTAGGTTTAAAGTATAGATTTAATTCTGATCCTCTAAACAATGCAGAGTCCCCTCTCATAAGTATTCTGCATGAATAAATGAGCTACTAGGGAAACTATTTCAATCAGGTTGACTTTTTGTTGAAGTAACATTTTCCATTCTGCTGAAGTTCAACCGACATTGACTTCACTGAATGGCTGTTGGGAAATTGCCCTCGGAGCTTTATTTGGAACCGCTACCGTCTTCATAATGAAATGTTGTATTGTGAAAGTCACGCTCAGAGTGTTGATTCTGTTCCTAAGTGACATTGTTGGAGCATAACATACATTTAGTTACCTACCTGACAAGTTGTCTATTTAACAGAGAAAAAATGATCTGACTATGATTGATGGCACAGCTGCCCCTTCTCAGTGATGGGGAAAATAAGCTGAGTCAAAACAGATCTGGCTACACCAGAGCACGTCTGTCTGCAGTGCTGTTCTCTCATTTCTCTTCATTTGGATAAGAAGACTTTCCTTTGAGCGTCTATTCCCACAGTCTCCAATCTACCAACCACTGTGCTTATTGCTTTCTTCTTTTCACTTTGAAATTACTTTAGAGGCATTATTCTGCTCTGGTCGGCATCAGAGCAAAGCTTTTCATACATTCTCAGCTACGTGCTCTGTAGGTCAAGGACAACAGTGTTGAAAATTAAAATCCTTGGTAAGAGTATTTAGTAAACAATTTACTTTTTGACTATAAGCTTCTTCTGCTCTCTGACACTCTGACTTGAGTTGTTTTTTCCCCTGTGTCTCTAAAGCATTCCGTTGGATACCTGCCTTATGATTGTCCTGATATACAGTAAACATGGACTCAAGCTCCAAAGTCTGTATTGCTCCCTGTGCTTCTGCATATTTTTTTTTCAAGCGAGGTCGATAGGTCAGTATGTCCTTTAGTGGCAGAGACGAAAAGGAAACAGTAAAATACAAACCGAAGACAGTCTATGTAGTTTACACTTATTCTTCATGAAGACAATGTTCAGAGAATAAGTGTCACTCTGGCAATCGAAAGAACTGATTTGTGGGGATTAGAAAAAGTATAATCCAAACAGCCAAACAGGGTATAAATACCAAATATTAAAATAGGCACTTGTTAGTAAAAGAGGAAAATTTATACTGAAAAGTTATATACATCTCAGTCATGTTTCTTTTTTACTTCAATTCATTTAAATTCAGGTACAACAATCAAAAGACCTGGGATTTATACCTGACTTCAGGGAAATATACATTGTATTCAAGCACACACACATAAAACTAAACTGTGAGGAGTCTGGAAAAGTAAGTTATAGCAACATGCACAGAATTTAAAAATAATTTTGGAAATAATATCTAGCCATACTTAAGAAAAAAAATCAAAAAAAAATTAAAAAGTGAGTAATGACAAACTAAGACAATGTAATATTCTGTTGCTCATTTGGAATCCATAAGTGAACTCTACCAAAGGAACATCCACCAAGGAATATTAGCAAAAACATCTATATTTACAGAAATCACATACAAAATCGACATGCATGTATTTTTGTGGATCTTATGAAATCAGAATCTGCAAACATATTTCTAAATTATGGATTAACTAAGTTAGTTATTTATAAACGAGAGACAAGTAGAATAAAACTCCTTTTGTTTTTGTTTTGTTTTGTTTGTTTTTCTTTAGCGGATACAGAAAACCTGGCCAGAAGCAGCAGTCTTGGTAAACAAACAAACAAAAAACAAAAGGAAGTGGAATACACTCTTGGCTTGTGAATATACCCCAAACAATGTTGTCATAGACGTAGTGTTAATTTTCATCCAAAATGGAAACCTTCTTTTGTATACCTTAGAGTAAATAAACATGTACTGTCAGGTGATGATGAAAAATATGATATGAATGAAATATGAACATATGAGTGAAAAATATAATAGGGAAAAGAGTCTTAAGGCATTTAATCATTTTGTATAAGTATGATACAGTTTATGCAGACTAACTTACAACATATTTTCTGATAAGTTCCACTCTTTTTTTAAGTATTTATTTTGAGAGAGAGAGAGAGAGCAGGGGAGGGGCAGGGAGAGAGGGAGATAGAGGATGGGAACTGGCTCTGTGCTGACATCATCAAGCCCAATGTGGGGCTCAAACTCACGAACTGTGAGATTATGATCTGAGTCAAAGTTGGACGCTTCACTGACTGTGCCACTCAGGCGCCCCTTTCATAAGTCACTTTTAAATAGAAAGTGAAGGAGTGAACCATACTTCTATCTAGAGAATATCATACAAAGCAGGAGAAACAGCAAATTCCAAGGACTTGATGCTGAAGAATCCTTGTCATATTTGAAAAATAGTGAAGATGAATGGTGAAGGAATTGCAGAATCTAATTATGACTCGGGAATTAATCTTCCTTCCTAACTGCAAAGGATCGTTTGAAGGACACAGGATATTAGCTGAGCACACCAAGCTACAGTTTTGCCTTTTCTCCAAACTCCAACACAAAGAAAGCATTTCTCATAGATGGATTAAGTGTCTAAATACATGAAGGACATATGGGGCACCTGGGTGGCTTAGTGGGTTAGGTGTCTGACTCTTGATTTTGGCTCCAGTCATGATTTCACGGTTCATGGGATCGAGCCCCACGGCAGGCTCTGCACTGATAGCATAGAGACTGCTTGGGATTCTCTCTCAATCTCTCTCTCACTCTCCCTCTGTCTCAAAATAAATAAATGAAATGAAATAAAATGAAATGATTCCTCTTGTCTTCCTTGTAGGGGCTTCAAATGATGGGCTGTCACACTGCTTAAGAAGTCTTCCCTGATTTGAGAAATCCTAAAAGCCCAGGAACTAGTTGGAACAGAATTAATAGACAGAGTGTGGGTAGCTTTAGTAAATTTTAAATGAAGGCATTTGTTAAAAAGTCATTCTTTAAATTATTCATTATACATTTAAAAAAATAAAAAATAAATTAAAAGAAGCACCTGGGTGGCTCAGTTGGTTATGCATCCAGCTTAGGCTTAGGTCATGATATCACTGTTTGTGGTTTTGAGCCCTGCGTGGGCTTGGTGCTGACAGCTCAGAGCCTGGAGCCTGCTTCGGATTCTGTATCCTTCTCTCTCTGCCCCTCTCCTGCTTGTCTGCTTGTGCTCTCTCTCTCTCTCTCTCTCTCTCTCTGTCATTCTCTCAAAAATAAATAAACATTACAAAAATTTTTTTTAATTTACATTTCTGCCATATTTCCTCCTACAAACTGGGTTAATAAAAAGCAATGTACTGAGTTTGTGATATAGATAGAGGCCTTATTTGAGTTTCGACTTTAAGCAGATGATATTCAACACTGTATGGATTAATACTTTCTAGGCATTGTTTTTTTACTGTAAAATAATTTTTTTTTGAAATTTGTCATTAAATCATTGATTCATTCACTCAATCAAAATTTTGAGCAACACTTTTGAATAATCATTAGCAGAGCTGAGAAGAGAATCATTGAGCTTGAAAATAGAAACTTTCCAAAATGAAATGTAGAGGACAAACAAAACCCACAGAATATCCAAAAACTGTGGGGTGATTAGAGAAGATGTAACTAACATATGTGTAATTGGAATGGCAGAAGAAGGAGAGAGGACAAATCATAACTAACATTTGAAGCAAAAATAGCTACACATTTTTCAGAGTTAACAATGGACACACGAAGCCTAGAAAACAAGCAGAATGAATAGAAAAAACAAAACAAAACAAAACAAAACTAAACAAATATTTAGGTTAAGCATACGTATGAATTTGTTAAAGCTGCTCTAACATTAGTTTGCTAAAGCTGCCATAAAAAGTGCCAAAAACTGGTGACTTAAACAACAGAAATTTATTTCTCACAGTTCTGAAGGAACTGTGGCAGAGGTTGGCAGGGGCTATTTTGTTCTGAGGGCCGTGAGGGAGGGATGTATTTCAGAGCTCTCTTTGGCTTTTGGATGGCTGTCTTCTCTTTGTGTCTTTAAATTATCTTCCCTTTCTTGATGTCTGAAACCAAATTCCCTCTTCTTATTAACACGCTTGTCATATTGGATTAAGGGCTATCCTAATGACATCATTTGAACTTGATTAGCTCTAGAAAGATTTTTTTTTTTCCCAAATAAGGTCACATCCTGAGCTACTATAGGTTAAGACTTCAAAATATGAATTCGGGGAGGGGCACAATTTAACCCAATACCTCATACTACATTTAAACTGTAGGGAAACAAAGGCAAAGAGAAAATCTTAAAACATCCAGGTGGGGAGGAGGAATACCTTACTATAGAAGAACAAAGATAAGAATTACAGCTGACTTCTTGTCAGAAACCATGAAAATATGAATAGAATAAAGGAAAATATATAATGTTTTGGAAAAACCTCCTTAGAATTTTATATCCCACATAATTATTCTGCATAAATTAAGTGGAAATAAAGACTTTCTCAGACAAACAAAAATTAAGGGAATTTATCAGCTACAGACCTGCTACATAGAAATGATTTTTTTTTTTTTTGAGGTGGGGAGGGGCAGAGAGATGGGGAGAGAGAGAATCTTAAGCAGACTCCACACCCAGCGGGGGAAGCCTGATACAGGGCTTGATCTCATGACTGTGAGGTCATGATCGTGAGATCAGGACCTGAGCTGAAATCAAGAGTGGGATGCTTAACTGACTGAGTCACCCAGGCACCTCTACACAAGAAATGTTTTAAAAAGTTCTTTAGCCAAAGAAAAATAAATAGGCCAAAAACTAGAATCTACATACAGAAATGCATAGAAAAATAAAAGGAAAAAATGAAGCTAAATTTGTTTTTGTTGTTGTTTTATTTTTTTTATTTTTTTAAAAATTTTTTAACGTTTATTTGTTTTTGAGACAGAGAGAGACAGAACATGAATGGGGGAGGGTCAGAGAGAGAGGGAGACACAGAATCCAAAACAGGCTCCAGGCTCTGAGTTGTCAGCACAGAGCCTGACGCGGGGCTCGAACTCATGGACTGCGAGATCATGACCTGAGCCGAAGTCGGACACCCAACCGACTGAGCCACCCAGGCGCCCCATTGTTGTTGTTTTAAATCATTGTATGGTAACTGCTTGTTAAAGGCAATACTTGGGCCAAATCACAATATTTGGGTGACTCTAGAAAATGGATATATGCAATGAATGACAATAATTTTTAAGGGATAAGAAGGAGGAATTGGGAAAGACTTTGTTATAGATTTGCCTGTACTACATGTGAAGTGGCATGGTATTATTTGAAGGTACACTTAGATAACTTTAAATATATATATGTATGTATATATATATAGACCCTAGTTCAAACACCACTAAATTTTACAAAGAAGTTTATTGGTAATCCAAAAGAAGAGGAAAAACTGGAATTATGTAAAATGCCTAATTAAAATCTATAGAAGTCAGAAGCAGAGAGAGAACATAAAAAAAAACCAAAAGCAACTAATAGTAAAAAGTGATAAATGTGGAGGGGAAAATGTAATAAAAATGGTAATTATTAGTCTAATTAAAAAAACAATCGCTTTTCATGTGTATAGTCTGACTGTGTATAGATAGACTGACATTGTGGATTGAAGAAAAAGGGCCCAACTATATGTTGTTAAAAATAAATCAACTCTATGTATAAACATTCAGATAGGTTAAAGTATAGATCAGAAAATAACAATTGTAAAAACATATGTGTCTAATAACAAAACACCAAAATACATAAGGCAAAAACTACTAGAATTGAAAGGAGAGACATACCCACTCTTATAATTAAAGACATTAATCTTTCTCTGTCAGGAATTGATACATCAAATAGGCAGAAATTCAGTAATGATGCTCTACATAAATGAAGTTTGTGAAATAAAATATCTTTGAACCAAGTAATATTCAAGTATCCTAAACTATGATTGTTTCTCATTAAAATTAAAACAAAGATATTAAAGCTATATAGCAAATTATAGATTTGTGTTATTCATCTTTTGGTCATCTATTTAAAAATAACTCTTTTAACATTTACTAAGTATTACAATGTAAGAACAAAATAAGAATGTAATTCTGTATTATTGGGAAGCTTTAACAAATTAAAAACTAAAAAAAAAGAAAGAAAACGAAAAAGAAATAATGCATAATAATGGGGAAATATTTTATGATATAAATTTATACCTATAAAACCAAGAGACTTTATTAGGAAAAAAATACTATATGTTGAAAGATAATTTGATAGAAAAATAGACAAAAATAAATACTTTTTTCCCTAAGTATCTCAAAACAAAAATGGAAAGCATAGCACGTTAACATTGAATATGAAAATTATCACATATCCAACAATAAATTTAACAAGGAATTTTTAGGGCTTATATAAAAAAATTTGGAGATAAAATAACACATTTTATTTTATTTTTTAAAATTTTTTTAACATTTATTTATTTTTGAGACAGAGAGAGACAGAGCATGAACGGGGGAGTGTCAGACAGAGAGGGAGACACAGAATCGGAAACAGGCTCCAGGCTCTGAGCAGTCAGCACAGAGCCTGACGTAGGGCTCGAACTCACGGACCACGAGATCATGACCTGAGCCCAAGTCAGACGCTCAACCGACTGAGCCACCCAGGCGCCCCAAAATAACACATTTTAAATGAGAAGATATACTATGTTGTCTTTTGTTTTTAAAGATTTTTTTTTAATTTTTAAAATTTATTTTTGAGATAGAGAGAGAGCATGAGCAGGGGAGGGGCAGAGAGAGAGGGAAACACAGAATCTGAAGCAGGCTCCAGGCTCTGAGCTGTCAGCACAGAGCCCGACGCAGGGCTCAAACTCACAGACCACCAGATCATGACCTGAGCTGAAGTCAGACGCTTAACCGACTGGGTCACCCAGGTGCCCCTATGTTGTGTTTTTTTAAAGGAAAACTTACTACAGTACAATTACTATTTCTCTAAAATTAATTTTTAATTTTAATTATTATAATTAGAAACTATTTTTTGATTAAAAGAAATGGCTTAGAACCAAAAAAAGGGGAACCAATTAGAGTAGCAAATAAAACAAAACAAAACTTATTCTCCTATACATAGTAAAATACTCTATAAAATCATTTTATCTGTCATTCAAATATACACATTAATTAAACTAGGAAAAAAGCACCAAAAACAATTTAGTATACATCAGAATTTTTTAAATAGCAAAATAGTTATTTAAATTTAGTCCAACCATGTACATAATGGAACTAGCAGAAGCTAATATAAATCTGCCAGAATGTAAAACTGGATTCCTACTCTATATAAATGCACATAGATAAACATACTTTTATAATTAAAAGAAGAGAATATGAGTTTGGAGTAGATCTTTTCTTTTCTTTTCTTTTTTTCTTTTCTTTTCTTTTCATTATATATATAGAGAGAGCATGAGTGGGGTGGAGTAGATATTTTCATGATGATGTTACTCCCCACTATACAGGGAAAATGCATATATTTCATACATAAACATTAAAAATGCTTATAAAAAGTATAGCATATGTATAATTTAAATAAAAGAACAATTCTAGGATAGGGGAATATTTGACCCATTTATAAAAATCATAGCACTAATACATATAACAATCTAAACTTTCATTAGCAAGATAGATTATAAGGAAAATAAAAAAGCCAAAGAATATAGATGGTTTAGTGGGGAAAAAAAAGTGTTGGGGCAACTGGGTGGCTCAGTCAGTTAAATGTCCAACCTCGGCTCAGATCATGATCTCCAGGTTCTCGGGTTCCAGCCCCTCATGGGGCTCTGTGTGGATAGCTCAGAGCCTCGATCCTTCTTCAGATTCTGTTGTCTTCCTCTCTTTCTTCCCCTCCCCCACTCATGCTATGTCTCTCTCTTTCTCTCTGTCTCTCAAAAATAAATAAACATTAAAAAAATTTTTTTAAATGTTAATGGAACCCTGGATTTAATATGAAAAAACAACCAACATTCTCAAAATTCACAGAAATGCAAATTAAGGTGTCAATGATACACCGATTATACCTATAAAATTAACAAAAATATTTGTAAAAGATGTATAATATCTATTGCTGGAAATGTTGTGGAGAAAAGGAGATTCTCATAAAACATTGAAAGAAATATAAAGTTTCAAGTCCTCTTTAGAAAGTAATACTTAAGCAAACCCACAGTTACAATTTTATCTATAAATTTCATTTTTCAAAATCTAACCCACAAAGCAGAAGCAATACTTAATGCAACTGAATAAAGATAATTATTGATGCAATGCCTACAGAGGCAAAAGGGTGGATTCAAAATAAGTGCTATTTATAGGTGAATGATTGACTAAACTTCATTCTTGTGTACGATTTATACAGGTAGTAGAAGGGTAAGTAAGAGCTTTGAGATGTATTGTCATTTAAAAAATGTTTTTAAATGTTTTTAAAAAATATGATACAGAGAAGTGTACATTAAAAAAATAAGGCAGGAAAATTACATATATCAAACTATGATTTATTTCTAAATGATATAATTTGATTAAAAGTTAAGATGTCCAGATTTTGCAACTTTATATATCTTAACTGAGCATTGATATCAGAAATTTTATTCAATTTAATACCACATTTCAATGATTTTAACAACTTATGAAAACTATATTTCATTTGCTAGACCATTTTTGCATTTACGTGTTAATGACTAAATCAGAAGTGGTTTAGTAATTAATTTTATGAAGAGTGCTAGGTTAATTAATAAACTGTGATATATGATGAAAGAGCATTGAAAGTGAAAGCTGAGAAAATATTACATTCAGGTCCCCGTATTCTGTGTCAAAGAACTTATTTTTCTTTGATACTGCTTCAAAAGTCTTTCATCCTCATGCTTCACTGACACTTAAAACAGCGTCATAGTGGGAGTGGAAATATAAGTGACAGGTCTAATAAATTAGCAATATCCTTCTCACTACACTCCCCCTCATTTTTGGCTGTGAAATTTCACTTCTTATTAAAATTTGTATTCTTCAAAGTTGAATGGGAGTGGAAGATTTTTTCTGAGTTTTATCTGCTCTAGAGATGAGCTGTGCCAAAAATTCTAAGGCTGAAAAATGTCACTGGCCTTTCACTTGGAGTAGCAGAGAGCTTTTCAACATTTCAGGAAGGCTGGGCCAAGTTTCTAATGGTTAAATAAATTGCCTTCCAAATGGCACAGTCACAGTGGTCTGGACCACTGTATGGATGACAGTCTCCTTCATATATGGCCATCTTTTTGTACTTCTTTCTCTTCTTAAAATGTGAACTACATAGATTAGAAAATAAACTAAAACCTAAAAAAAAATTTAAAAATCACAGTAGAAAAGGTGATGTTGCCGTCTAAACACGTCTAGATCAATGGTTCTGGAGATGCATTTTTTTTTTTTTCTAAACTGGGTCTTGTGGAATCTATTTAGTGGACTGCAACCAGTATTAGAAAATGAAAAAAAAGGATAGATAATATGAAATAGAATAAAATTACAGTGAGAGTTCATCACATGTGTCATACATCTTTTCTTAGTTTATATATGCATACATATCTATAAGGGTGTGTACTCTGGATCATAATCTGAAATCTATTTCTGACCATGATTTGTAGACAAAAATATTTGAAAGCCATTGCTGTATATCATGTGTTGTGGTTCCAGCGTTTGCCCATTAGACCTAAAAATAAATCAGAAAGGGCATTCTGCATACGACAAGATACATTAAAACAATATATGCAAACCCTACTTCTTAATCAATTTATTTTCTGGAAAATCTTTTGTTAAATATAGCAGGAAAAGTAAGGATGGACTTATAGAATGATAATACTTATAGTTTTACTATAGTTTAATAAGCATTTTTATGAATAGCATGAGGTAGTACAGATGAAGTTTTCATTCATGTAATGTTCCATGAAAATAAATTTATCTGTTAGAATTTGAATATGTAAAACAGCCTCAGGAATTATTTCTTCTCTTGCTTGCTGCATAAGAAATTCATTAGATATTTAAAATAACAATTATGAATCACACTATATAAAACTTCAAAATACATATCTTTATTGTGTGTATACACATGAACATATATAATTTATTAAGATTAAGCATCATTCTCATCAAGTGATACATCTTTTTGATATACACTTTTTAATAGTTAATTATGCTATCCAGAGAGGCAGCTGATTCCTTTACAAAACCCATATATCTTTCTGTCAAAATAAGCCAAACTCCAAACTATTGATGAGATAAAGTTTGCTGAGAGAAGTGTTAAAACCACTGGGACCAAACTGAGATAATTGTGTGCAATTCTTGAATTAAAATAAATCATTCTAACAGATGAAATATGAGGAAGATCTGAGTTTGATTCAAATATTGGAGAAAAAAACCTGCTTGGAATCATTAAAAATTAAAGTTCAAGATATGTGGTTTGAAAACTACGTGCCTAATTTAAAATTTTATACTTTTTGTTAATACATAATGCTATTTTTGCTGAGCTTTAAAACAAGCAGAATTTTAGGAAGAGTTTTGAATATTATCATCAATATTAAATATCAATTTTATTATTATTCAGAAATTCGCAATGTTGCCCATTCATTTTGAATTAAATCACATTAAACAAACAAACAAACAAACAAAGAAACGAAACTCAAACTAAAACAGTAAGTCTTTTCTTGACAGGGCCAATAATAATTTATACCATTGTATATGGAATTTAAAATCTGGTCCCTAGTCAGTTTTACTAGATATATTCTAGTTTGAGAAAGGGGATACATATTCTTAATATTCATAATATTAATAAATTTAGAAATAAGTGTTTATCAGGTAAAGTAATTAAATTCAAATATATATGTATCTGATACATTTTAATTCTTTCAGTTTTTCATCCTGTGAAATAGATTAGTGGAGAGGAAGGCAGTCTATTGGATTTGATACATGACTCTCCCAGTGAAATTGTATGACCTTTGTTATTTATATTATCCAAGTCTGAGATTTCTTCTGTGTACAATGGTGGTTTTAATAGTTCTTACATCATAGGATCAGATAAATAAGGAGGGAATATTTGGCACAATGTTAGAAACTAATAAGTATTACACACTATTGCTATTAATGCTATAGATTTTTTGTAGTTATTCATATTTTTTTAATATTGTATGCTTCTGGTTTGATCAAGTATAATTTGAGATTCATAATTTGGTCTGATTACAGAAAAGACAAAGTGTTCAAGGCATCTTAAAGTAATTTGATATCCTTATCATATATATATCATGTTAATTTTACATGTATTTTTTATATTACTTTTATTGCTAGTTTAACATACTGGATTGTCTACTAAGTACTGAGCACCTGGGGATGCTCCCTTCCATATGGATGGCGATGTGGCCATGGGGGAAAGTTAAGGCCAGACATGTTTCTACCATATGACTACCTTCCCTAAGCATAGTTATTTGCCCTATAGGAGTAAATTTGACTAAATTTGTTTGAACCAGTCATGCTCCCAGGAATTTTGAAATAGGATAAAAAAAGAATCAATCTATATTTGGTGGCTTGACCAGTAATTAAAAAAAAAAAAAAAGCTTTTGAGAGCTTGTACCTAAGAAGTGTATGTATGTGTGAGGTATGGAATAGGTGTGTCCATATGTGTAAAAAATATCTATGCTGACTGAAGTAGTAGAAGAATCTTTTCTTAATATTTATTTATTTATTTTGAGAGACAGAGAGAGAGAGAGAGAGAGAGAGAGACAGAGAGACAGAGAAAGAGAGCATGTGGGGGAAGGGCAAAGAGAGAGGGAGAGAGAGAATCCCAAGCAGGGTCAGCACTGTTATCACAGAGCCCAACACAGGGCTGGATGTCACCAACCGTGAGATCATGACCTGAGCCAAAACCAAGAGGCGGACGCTTAACCAACTGAGCGCCAGGTGCCCTAAAGAATCTTTTTTAGATACAGAAAAGGAAATGGAGTAGATGAACAGGGAGTTGAATAAGGTATTAAAATGGCTATTTAAACTGAGATTCTGGTATGTTTTTGAAGTATAGCCTTAATATTTTCCTTCTGCTTAATGAATCATCCAGGTATCTTAAAATAAATACTCTCTTGGGAGTGCCTGGGTGTCTCAGTCAGTTAAGCATCTGACTCTCCATTTTGGCCCAGGTCATGATCTCACGGTTCATGAGTTCCATCCCAGCATGGGGCTCCACGCTGATGGTGTGGAGCCTGCATGGGATTCTCTCTCTCTCACCCTCTCTCCCTGACCCATTAGTGCTCTCTCTCTATCTCTCTCTCTCTCTTAAAAAATAATCTTTTTAGCATGGTCAAGTTTGATTCTGTGTTTTACAAACCAAAGGGAATGTACCAGAGGGAAGAGTCCTTATACTTTGATCTAGGTGTTTACAAACTTTTTAAATTTTTTTTTTCAACGTTTATTTATTTTTGGGACAGAGAGAGACAGAGCATGAATGGGGGAGGGGCAGAGAGAGAGGGAGACACAATCGGAAACAGGCTCCAGGCTCTGAGCCATCAGCCCAGAGCCCGATGCGGGGCTCGAACTCACGGAGCGCGAGATCGTGACCTGGCTGAAGTCGGACGCTTAACCGACTGCGCCACCCAGGCGCCCCTACAAACTTTTTAATGTAAATGTAGAAGTAGTAAACAATTTAGCCTTTGCAGGATATACATTCTCTATCATAACTACTCAACTTTGCCGTTGTAGGGCAAGCACAGCCATAATCCCTCAAGAATGAGTGTGGCTGTGGTCCAATAAAGGAACACAGTATTCCAATTTATGAATATTGAAATATGAATTTAGTAAAATTTTTACATCACAAAATTTTATTTTTTGATTTTTTAATTATTAAAAATTAAAAAAAATGTGATATGTGAATTAAACAAAAATAGGTGTCAAGCTAAGTAGTGGATCTGGTAAGTAGGGGAACCACCCTGCAATTTATACCAAAAAAGTCTTAAAAGCTTCCCAATCACTTCTGCAAATACTTCTTCTTTCTTTACTCTTCTGATACTAGACTAATAATCACCATTCCTTTTCTACTATAAATACATATTTCTGGTTACGGAAAGGTAACTTATACATTTTGATTTAAATAACTCTTCTTATTAACTGAATTTTAGTTTATAAATGAGGTCATAAATTGTACTTCTTTCTAACACTTAGAAGTATATGATTTGTACTTTAAGAATGTTATTGGAAATGATGACCATAATAAAAACATAAAGCAAATAAATGATCACATTAAAAGAATTTTAAAACAAAAGGTAACTCCTAAAACCAGCAGTTATATGTTGGTAAATAGCTATTAAATATACAAAGATGGAAAATAGCGACTTAATGTGGATTTCTTCCATTGCCAATGTATTCAAAAATCATCCTAGAATGAGAATATAAAAGCCACTGGAGTATTGGTATAAGAAAGAAATAGAAATGATAACAGATATCAATATATTATTATTTCTAATTAGATCGGTATAAAAATCCTCTCCAACATAGTTATATGGTGTCATAAACATAAAACTGTCAAATATATTTGATGAAATAAATAGCTTATCGGAAATATTATGTCAGGCACTAATGGTGTCAATACAAACCTGTTAGGAATCACAGCAGCATTTGAAGTCAATGTATTTTAAATTTAGTTTAGTCCAGCAGGGCATTTAGGAGGTCTAGAAAGAGATTAGGGCAATTATGTATGCCAAGTACATAAATGTCAACAGCAATTTAGAACAAGAGTAGATTGTAAGAATGTTTCCAGTTCAATATTTTACTCTGAAGGCAAATAATCAGTATGAGATTTCTGCAACAGGGAGCTAACGGAAAATACACTGAGGAGAGGAACAAATAATGATACTTAACAGAGAGGTTTTAGCATAATGAGATTCCACTGGTTATTTGATTCACAGACAATTCCCATAGGGCTTTTTATAAATTTTATGTTTTTCTAGAAGGTCACACACTTGATGAGACTTGTATCTGTGCTCTTAACAACAACATTTAGTAATGCAGATTCTTTTTAGGTGTTCTGTAACTCTCATAACTATATATGGTGTTTATTTTGAAACTTAAGCAGGATCTTTATTGAACTATAATTGAACACTATTTTCTCAGTGTGGAATCTCCAATCCAAGTGCCACACACAAAAGTTAGAATGTACTATTACTTATAGAAGGTACTGTCATCAACTGTGTTCTCAAAACATATCAGAATGCTTGATAAACTCATAGAGTATCCAGTTAATAACTGCTGAATAAATACAGCTGTATGTGACAACAATATCTACTTGAGCTGTGAAGGTATTTGATAATCAGCCTCTGTCATTTTCTCTCTGTCGTTTTGAGGAAGTGTTTTTCTTATGTGATCACCTGTCTTATGTGATCACAAGCAACTGCGCTTGCTCTCTCTCTCTCTCTCTCTCTCTCCCCCCCTTCTCTCCATGATCAGGGTTCCTTCCCCTCCACAGCATTCCGGCTTCTTTTCTTCCCCAAATCCGGTCTCCACACCTCCTACCTTCCATGATGTGGCCTCTTTTCTCCCTCTAGTCATGCAATTAGTTCTTTCAGTCCTCAGATCAATTTCTGGGTGTTCAGAATGATTTCATATTTATCTAGCTGTGTTTGAGGGATGAGGCAAGCATAGGGTCCCCCTACAACTCCACCATCTTAACTCCCTGCAAGTTTCAAAGGTCTTTGAAAAGGCAGTTCAAAGACTATGGTAAAAAAAATTAATAATTGCTTCTCTGTGAAACTATCATATCAGAATGTATAATCCAAGCAGCTATGAGTGTTTTATGATTAAAACTTACTTTCCCACTTACCACTTACTCTTTCTTTCTTTCTTTCTTACTTTCTTTCTTTCTTTCTTTTCTTTCTTTCATCTATCTTTTATCATCTATTATCTATCTAGCTATCTATCATCTATCAATCAATTATATATCTATTATCTATAATCTATTCTTTAAGTCCCAGTATGCTATATTAGAATTAAAGGAAAATTAAGGTTACCATCTAGCATTTGTGTAGGCACATTGCCAAAGTTGGCAACATTTAAATTAAGCAATAATTAAAGACAACTCAATAGCAAATAACAACAAAAAAGACATTCTGGTTATAAAATGGGCAGAGGATCTCACATTTGTTTTTCCCCAAGAAGACATACAGATGGACAACAGGTACTCTAAAAGATGCTCAACATCACTAATCATCAGGGAAATACGAATTAAAACCACAATGAGATATGGCTACACACCTGTTAGAAAGGCTATTATCAAAAAGACAAGGAAGACATAAGTATCGGTGAGGATATGGAGAAAAGAAAACTTTGTGTACTTTTGGGATGTAAATTGGCAGAGCCACCATGGAAAGCAGTATAGAGATTCCTCAAAAAAATTAAAAATATAACTACCATATGACCCAGCAATTCTACTTCTGGGTATTCTGCTTTGCTACCTCCAAAGCAAACATAACACAAACTTGAAGATCTTTCTGCACCCCATATTCATTGTAGCATTATTTACAATAGCCAAGGCATAGAAACAGGCTACATGCTCATTGATGGATGAATGGATAAAGAAAATGTAGTATATATACATATAATGGGATTGCTTTCAGCCTGAGGAAGGAGGAAATTCTGCTATTTGCAACAACATGAATGGATCTTGAGGGCATTATGGTAAGTGAAATAAGTCAGACAGAGAAAGACAAATACCATATGATTTTACTTACATATGCAATCATTTTTAAAAAGTTTTCCTTTTTTTTGTTAAAAGCAGTAAGTCCCATCAAGGATTCTAGATGATTGTGAGGATCTCAGCAACAACTGATTCACGTAGGCCAAATCTAGGCTCTGGTTTCTGTATGTGTTAAATCTCAACTATTTGTCTTCCATTTCTTTTTTCATTATTATACCTATAAATTTTAATCACTTTATATGATGAGTTCAGCTTTCGAATAAAAACTAATGTTTGCTAGTGCAGTTGAAGATTCCACAAATTAAGGTAAGATGTGAATAACATTCAAAACATGCAAAAAAAACCTATTAAAATGTTAATAAAATATATATTTTAATTAACAATTAAGACGTATTAAATGCTAATAAAATATATTTTTCTGGCCCAAGGTATATCAAATGTATTTACAGAAACCTTTTAAAGAAACATTTTATCTTCTGTTCCTATAAACCTTGTAACTTTCTTTATTGCTCCCTTAAGGTTATAGCTAAAAGTGTTTCGTTTGCATTGTTTTGCGGTGGAATTCAGAGAAAATGGTTTTACATGAGAGTGCCCAGATTGAAACCTGATTTTAATACTTCCTAAGTATCTGGGCCTCAGTCCCTCATATGTAAAATACGAATTGTATTTTATCTTCTTCATCTCAATTGTTGTTATGAGAAAAGAATGAGGCCATGCATATAAGGAAACAGCAGAATATTTGGATAATATGTAATTATTGAATGTCATCCTTCTCTTGAAGGTGGAGAGGATGATTCTTTCCAAATGCTTTGAAGCTTGCCTCTTGCACTTCAGAGATGGTGCCCAGAGTTGAGTTAAGGAGAGTCTGCGTGAGAGTAAGTACCTGGAAGGCAGCTGGATTTTTCACTGCACACAGGCATGATTAAATACCAGTTCACTTCTTCATCAATATCTCTCACTTACAGTGATTCTCAATATTTAGCTTAACATTGTAGGTATAGATACTTGGTGAGTATTCAGTTTAATGAAGTTTTATATTTTTATGACAGTGAAAATAACCTTGTAAATCAATGTTGGACTTCTACACTAAAATAAAGCACATACAAACACATACAAAAAAGTAAAATCTTACCATTCATCTTAGAGGTTATTAAATGCACAGTCTAAATCTATTCCCATGGTGGGAAATATTACGTTTTCCAAGTTATTTGTTGCAATAATGCAGAAAAAGCAACACAATTTTCAAGTATTTTATTTCTCTGACACGCCAGAATTTCTATATGAATGTAGCCTACAGTGTTCATTTAATGTGAATAGACACAGTGTAAACATGTGGTATAAAATGTAAGAAAATTCAAATAGACTTACAGATATTTCTCAGTATCTTGCATTTAAATAAGTAAATTCCTATTTATTTTCTGGTTAACTCTGGTCGACTTATTCTTTCAGTTATTACAAATGAATCCGTCTTCAGTAAATTAAGAGTCTCAAAATAGCTCATTCATACAATATATAGAACACTTTTCTCAGATAGAACATACATAAATGATTGAAAAACATATCAGGTTTTGGTAAAATAAATCTCATGGATATAACTATACTGGATTATGTGGGAGTATATTCATGTGGCTCTGAGAATCAGTAAAAAATCATTTGCAAAAATCTCCAATAACGAAGTGCACCTGGACGTGGCAGATTTTGGAATCGTGTTCTGGTCTATGTATCACTGAGTCATTGGAAGTCTTGATAAGGAGAATTGAATACTAGCTTTATTCAGCTGTTGACATCTTATTGAAGAAAGGGCAGCAACAATATTTTAAGTCAACATAATTCTGCCACAAAGGATAGGAATGTTGACTCTGTTTCATGGTTTCTGCATATATAAAACAGAAATAGTGCAATAACTATGCACTCCATTGAAAGAGGTCTTGAATTTGAAACTGGGATTATGTAGATGGTTGTCCTATCCTAGATGAAAAGAAGATGTGGAGAGGCACAAATCTAAGATTACTGTTCTTCCGTAGGTCTGTGTTAAGTCAAAACGGCATCCTTCAAACTCTTATAGAAAAAAATTCACCTTGTAAAATGTACTCATTCACTTGCTGCATTATTCTTGTCACTAACAAATGTTGTTTTTGAGAAATACATTTTTAGAATATACACTTTAGTATAGATATTAAAATGCGAATGAATATAGATATAATTACTCTCTCTACCAGATGTTCTCTCTAGTTTTCATTTATAAGCTTGGACACATTTTCTATTATTCTTTATAAAATATATATCTATAATACCACACTAAGCACTATACTTTATATGCAAATCAATAGGATTTTCTAATACAATACATGCTGAATCCTTTGCCTAATCCTTAAAAGAACTTTGATTTTTCATCCTTACTCATTAAAATCCATGAATGGAAAATCTTTTCCAGCTTCCACTATTAAAGCATTTGACTTGGACATAATCTAGACATAAGTTAAGGTATGCAAAAATGAATGTGTGAATACTCCAAGTGTGTACTGTGTCAAAATAATCATCTGATTATCTAAATATGGAAGGTATGTAATACACATTAAAAAGTAAAAGAAAAGTGTAAACTTAGTCATAAAAAAGACACCTGTTTTAATATAAATTTCATTTTTATTGAAATACTCAAGGATGTCTAAGCCTAGTCATGTGAAAGTACTAGGTGCACACAGTGTAAAGAATTATCATAGCTTGCAATTATCAATTTAAGAAGATTAAATGGCTCAGTTCTTTTCTTTCTTTTTCATAAGCTGAGCTTATCTTCCTTCACAGAATTACTACAGAACAGTGTGGACAAACTTCAAAGACATATGTAAATGGGTTTTGAATTTTCTCTTTTGAGCATTATTTTATAAAATTATGATGATGTTTGTCCCTGCCAAATATGTAGGAACATTTAGGAACTAGATGAATTAGGAGACTTGAATAAAATATGTATGAGAATGCCATTCATTGCTTTGATATTAAAGGTAGATTTTAAGGAAATTACAAAGCTACTCACAATTTGGCAAAATAAATAATTTCATTTGATGCAAGACACTAAATATTACTGATAATAATGGTCTCTGTCACCTCATGTGTAGGAACAACAGTCTTTGCTTCCTACCTGGTCTCACGAGGGTCTATCTTCCCATCCCAATATACCCATACATATTCATAAATCCATTTTCATGATATTAAATGCTTTCTCCAATGTGGTCTCAACCTCCTCACCTTACCATTCACTTTGTGTCTAAATTGGTCATTTTCTCCAGAGAAGCTGACATATTCGCTTTCCCTAAACTCTGTCCCTACTCCTTTAATAACATCCAGTTCCATTCACTAGGACTGCCATTCCTTTTGCTTTCATTTTAAAATTTCCATTAATCAAACAGGAGTAATTTATATCCATTCAGCTAGGAAAATAATGCAAATTTATATTTTATAAAGATTGATGACCCAACTTGCTCTTCTTAAATCACTTGTAATCAAATTAAGAGTTCTGTCTGAATCCTTTACTACATTGGTCCTCTCATATTCCTTTACAGTTAAATGCATTCACAAAAATAATTGCTTCCCGTAACCCCCATTCAGTACTGGTTACTTGCTTTTATTTTGTTACACAAATTAGGTATTATCTTTACTCCTTTATAATTATTTTTTATGTTTTGTAGTTAGAAGGATTTCCTAAGTTTGATAGTAAACCTAATTCGTATTTAATAGTTTCTTAATATTTCATATTCTTAAAATTTCACAATTTCAATCAGCTCCCTAATAATATATATACCGCTTATTTCAGATTTAGCTATACAAACAATATTGCATTTATCATTCCATTAACTATGTGCATCCATTTCTTCATATCCTTACAAGTACCACATGTTATCACATTCTTTGTTTTTCTATGCCATTTTGGTCCTTTGACTATATTTCTTTACTAATAATAGGATTAAGTATTTCTTCATAGATTATTATGTGAATGTTTATAGGTTTCCTTTATATATCTTTTGCACATTTGGTTTTTTAAAATCATTATCTTCTCAAATTCAAAAGATATTAGGGAGACTTAATACTAAAATGCACAACCAGTAGACTGTGGTTTGCTCAAGTATATTCTGGAGTTCAATTCATAGCTCTACCTCTTACTAATTGTGATCTTGGGCTTGGTTTCTCAATTATAAATGATGGCAAAAATAGCACCTACCCCATATGTTTCTAATGAAGATGAGATAGGGAATAAATTTTAAAATGTTTAGAGTTGTGCTAGACACACAGTAATATTTATACTTGCTACTTGCTATTGTTACTGGATCTTCTGTCATGTCTTGTAAATATGTTTTCCCAATCTCTCTTATTAAATATATCTGTTTATGTGTATGTATGCCTACAAACACACATTATTTGTTTATAATTACTTTTATCACAATTTTCATTTTAATTTTCTCTCTATAAATTATTATCCTTTTCCTAGTAAGATCTTCTCAATCCCCAAATATATATATTTATTCTCATTAATATACTTATTACTGCATTTTGAATGTAAAAATTTATTAATCTAGAATGTTTATGTGTGTGTGTGTGTAATATTGCAACTAAAAATACTGATGACTTATTTATTTGTCACCCTGCTATTTCTTGCTGGTGCCTTTATAAAACTTTGGACAGTTTTTTTTTTTTTTTTTCTCTCTAATGCTCAGAACAACTCTCTCCGAGACTTAATGTTTTATGAATCCTTCCATAATCTAGCCAGTCTTTTACAGAAAATACTGAGACCATCACTTTGGAAAATTCTGTTGACCTTATTTGACTGCCAACTTTTCCTGTACCGTTGATACATCTTTCCACTGTCTCAGAGAAAGCTCTTTTCCAAAGAAAGTTAATACCTCCACTATACTCCACGTACTATACCATACTATATCTTAAGACTTGTACATCAATGATCCACCTTTCAACTTTATCTTTAACCTCCTTGCCATATCCCATTGTATATTTATGTTCAAGTTTCTCCAGTATTAAAAGTAATAGAAAAGATTCCACTTAAAATTTTGATCACCTTCTAACTCCTATTTTATTTTATTCAACCTCCTGATTGAACAATCAATCACCATGAATGAGGAATGTACATTTACTGTCTTTACTAAGTGATTTTATTTTTCACCCATTTATAGGTCACTTTATCTCTTTCACTCAAGTGATATATTTTTTGTTGAAATTAAAAATGTCCTTTCTTGGGATGCATGAGTGGTTCTGTCGGTTAAGCGACTGACTCTTGGTTTCGACTCAGGTCACAATCTCACAGTTGGGAGTTGGGAGTTGGGAGTTGGCGCCCCAATCGGGTACTGCACTTACAGCTTGGAGCCTGCTTGGGATTCTGTGTCTCTCCCTCTTTCTCTGCCTCTCTCTGCTTGGTCTCCATCTCCCCCTCTTTCTGTCTGTCTCTCTCTCTTTCTCTCAAAATAAATAAGCAAAAAGGAAAAAAAAAATGAAAAATGGCTTTTTCTATTGGTTCATAAATTCCTTTGGATCAAGAGTTATATTTTAGTACCTCCTTACTCCAAACATCTGGAACACTGACTTCTACAGAGACTTATGCACAGTGATCAATAAATGTATATTGAATGAAAAAACAATTGTCACATTCAATTGCCACTTTTGTAATCTTTATTTTTCCTTTTATCCCCATACCATTGCATACTTGTTTCTTGAGACCTTTCTTTTATTTTTTATTGAAGTATAGTTGACACACAATGCTACATTAGTTTCAGGTGTACAGCATAATGATTCAACAAGTCTATACATTATGTTATATTTATATAGCCACCATTTGTCACCATACAATGCTATTATAATACCATTGACTATACTCTCCAGGCTGTACCTTTTATCACCATGACTTTTTCATTCTATAACTGGAAGCATGTATCTCCCACTCCCCTTCACCTATTTTTCCCATATCCCCACACTCTCCCCTCTACATTTATGGATCTATTTCAGCTTTTTCTTTGTTTATTAATTTGTTTCTTTTCAGATTCCATATATAATTTAAATCATAGGTATTTGTATTTCTCCATCTTACTTATTTCACTTAGCATAATACCTTCTTGGTCTATGTTTTCCCAAATGGCATGCTTTATTATGCTAATATTCCATTTCATATATATACCACATCTTCTTTATCTATTTATTAATGGATGGACAATTGTCCTGCTTCCATTTCATGGCTATTGCATACAATGCTGTAATAAACACAGGACTCCATATGTCTTTCTGAATTAATATTTCTGGGTTTTTTTTTGTGTCTAAATAGCCAGGAGTGGAATTACTGGATCATATGGTATTTCTATTTGTAATTTTTTGAGAAACCTCTATACTATTTTTCACAGTGGCTGCACCAATATACTTCCCCACCAACAGTGCATGAGGTTTCCTTTTCTCCATATCCTTGACAACACTTGTTATTTCTTGCCTTTTTGATTTTAGGCATTCTGACAAGGTGATAACTCAATTGTGGTTTTGATTTGCATTTCCCTAATGATTAGTGATGTTGAGGATCTTTTCATGTAACTGTTTGCCATTGTATGCCTGCTCTGGAAAAATGTCTATTCAGGTCCTCTGTCCATTTTTAATAGAATTATTTGGTTTTTGATGTTGAGTTGTTTAAGTCGCTTATAAAATTTGGGTATTAAGTACTTATCAGACATATCATTTGTGAATATCTTTTCCCTTTCAGTAGATTGCTTTTTCATTTTGTTGATGGTTTCCTTTGCTGTGTGGAAACTTTTTATTTTGGTGTAGTCCCAATGGTTTCTTTTTGAAAACTTTGCTTCTTGATTTCTGGTCTTAACTCTGTGTCTTTATTTTCTGGATCTTCTTCCAGCCATTTTGTAGTTTTGGCTTTCTCTACAGTTCTGGACTTGATTCTCCTCTTTAATGTTTTCATTTTTCTTCTTTTTCTTTTTTCTCTTTTTGGGAAGAAAAAAATTACATCATTTCCCCCACATTTTGCAGTCAGGTCCAGGTTACGGGAAGGAAAATGACTCCTCTTCCTGATAGAAGTAGCATGCTGAAACAGGCATGTAAGGAAAAATTGGCCATTTTCATATAAATATACCATAATCTTCAATCTTTTTGGATTTGCAATCCTCTGTGCAAAATAAACCATCCTTTTCCCTAAATCCAAGTCTTATCCAATTACAACACTGATTGTATCATTTGAATGGAAACTATATTTAGATGAAGATCCCTGAATTTAATTCCCCAGAGATGCTAGATCCATAATTTTTGTTTTCTAATCCTTCCACTTATTCTGTATTCCAGGTGCTATTATTTTTCTTTATTTAACTCTTAAGCTGTACCTCATTACAGACTCAATATTCTCAATGGAACTTCATTGTGGGCCACTTCACAGTCTCAATTTGGATTTTTTTCTTTCTTTTTTCCTTTATTTGGTTACTCTAAGAAAATGGTAGATTCAGATGCCATATTGGTCCATATTGAGTTTGTAGCTAAATTAAATTGCTAGGCTCTTTTACATGAATTCTTCATTAACTTCTTGGGAAGTTATTTACTTTAAAAGAATAGAAAATTGAATAACTTTACTTGCTTTGATATACGTAGGTAGTAAGTTTGGAAGAATGAACATAAAGGGTATAAGCATGAATGTAGTATATATTCTGTGGGTGGAAAGTCTGATACTTGGAGAAAGGCATTTAGAATTGGAAGGCACCTAGATTTATTTACTACAATAATCATTAAAGGACATCTTGTTTGTTTCCACTAAAACACAATAGTGAAATCTTTTTTTTTTCTTTTTTAATTTTCACCACATTGAATCTTAACTTTAATTCTATGTCTCTTCTTCACAATGTTTACATTTTTAAATGTAATAAGTGAAGTTTGTATGGCTTGATAAACATATCGAATAATTTTTGACAAAATCTTAATAAAATATTAACAGAATTTAACACTGAAATAAAGCCCACTGCCACTTGCTTCTTAAATGAATAATGATTACTTATGTATTTATCATAATAAATACCCACTCATTTTCTTGACAATCATGCATCAGGTGAAGCTTTCATTAGAAAAAATGATCAAGTTATTTTGCAAAATTAATTATAGCAATGATCTGTGCTATCTTCAGGAGGATGGAAGAGAGAACATGAATGGCATGTAGGGTAGTGAAAAATGCAGCTAGGTTCCTACATGGACAAAGCATTATTGTTGTAGGGTTCTAAAGAGAATAAGCTGCAAAGTGAGAAGGTAATGACCAGAGTTCCAGATTCATAAATAATGCATATGCTCAAAATAATGCATATAACAGTAAGGAAAAGACGTAGAATCAGAAGGTTGAAGTGGAATGGTCTGAAAGGGCATTGCAACTGAAAGAGTCAAGGCATTGTTAGGGATTGTTCTACTTATCTATGCAGATACAAAACTATCCAGAATAGGAATGGCCATGTAAGAGAGATTGGTGATGTATAAATATGAAAAAAAAATGTATTTTAAGGAATTGATATCCCTGACATAAAAGGAGCAAAAATGAAATGCGTTTTGAGAATGAAGCAGGTAATTTTGAGAAAAGGTCAAGTAGAATAAAACTCATGGGATAAAGGGTCAATAAACTAGATGTGAGAGAGATCACCTAACAAATACTGCAAAAGTTATATTCACTTTGGACACAGAAATCAATAAAAAAATGTTAAGAAGATAAGGCATATTTCTTCTTCTCTAAGTGTTTATAACCTATGAATTAAAGGATTAAGGGAAGGGGAAAAGAGTACAGTTTTAAGGCAGAAGAGTAGAAGAGACATTAATGCCATCATTCATATTTCATTTTTCATTAATAATTCATATAGAAAAAAACATTGTGCTTATATTCTTAAGATAAAGCAATGCATTTCCCTCTGTTATGAATTTGTAATTTTCTTTCTGTTTTGATATATTATAATACGCAGATATGTAGGTGATCTCCTTGTGCTGCCTGAATGTATCTTACATATTCTAGGGTTAAGGAAATTGAAAATCTCAACAGCAGAAAAATTCAGGATAACATGCTAGGTATTATGATGAATGGAGAGGGCAGAGACAAGGCAGGGATACCTGAATCAAATAGCAGAAATGAGAAAAACAAAACACAACAAAACACCCAATAAACAGAAGGTTCCACTTTCTGGGACAGATTTTTTAGTGCCTGCAAAATACATAAGATCATGAAAAAATCATCCCTTTTGGTAGCATATGGTATAATTTTCACTTTACCGGAGTAGAAATTTAGGACCAAAGAATTTGAAAGTAAACTAGTTTTATACACCCGGCACAAGGTTCAGTGAGGAACTGAAGCAAAGCTCAAAATCATCAAAAATATCGAGTTATAAACAGTGAGTTTCCATATCCAGAAGAAATTAGTCAAATGAATGCTATTGAGTTATATAAATTGAGAATGGACTAATGTTGAGGCCTTTACATACATAGTATTCAAAAGGTAATAATATGAAAGTGAGTACAATAAAAAAGAAATTCAATATATATTAAATAATAGTAATGTAATAATTTCTGATTTAATTTAAATACTATAAGAATTTGAAATAAGGGGACTATTTGATGTTATATCTTTTTCTGTTGTTTGTTTTTGTTTTAAGGAAATGAAGTAGGAAATCAGGGGACAGGTAAAATACCAGTAACAGAAACATAGTATTCGGAGAGACTTTTGCAGCTCCTACCATGCCACCTCTCACATTTCCACCATGGCCACCATTTGAACTGTGGCCTGCACTTGAAAATCTGCTCACTTGTCTCCGCATTTTCCCCCTTGATGTATACTGTTTATGCACTACATGTATCATTATATAGTTCGAATGGAAAATAATTTACAATATAATAGCTTTTGATCGATCACTTTTGACTGGCTAGAAAATTCAGTTGAGAAAAATTCTGAGAATAAAGCACAAAAAGTGGATGGAGATGGCAAGATATGTGTCCTTACATAGAGTCCCTGCTGAAGTTTGACCCAACTCGTCAATGTGCCCACCGCTTACCAGTTAACTACATAGACATTTTATAAACAATCACCAACCTCACTCACCAGTTATTTGTCTTAGAATTTGTCTTAGAATATCTGTCAGTCCCTGCCTTCAGGTTTCTATCTCAGACAGTCTCCAGGACAGGCCCAAAGGTAGAGGGGTTAGAGAAAGTGAGTAAACTCATCACAGGGGGTTTCATCACAGAGGAAATATTGGTCTATCTTTCATAAACTTGCTCATGTAAAAAAACAAAAACAAAAACGAAAAACAAACAAAAAAGTAGTTCTATTATTTCCTCTCAAATTAAAAAAAAAAAAAATCTAGTTGCCAGCCTGAAAATTTGTCCTTTGAAATGGGCTGATTTGTAAAATATAGTTGGATGAATTTGAATAAGCAAAATATAAATGAAAAATAAAATGATTTATCTCCCAAATCTCCATAGTGCCATAATAAATGATAGATGTGCAAAATAAAATCGAATTAGAAAGTATATTTGAAATAATCAAGTTGAGAGATAGTAGCAGATAGAATGGAGTCGTTTCTGGCTTATCATAAAAAAAATAGAGCTTGAAACACAATTTTTCTTTACTATTAAAACAATTAAATCCTTAGACCAGAATGTCTGGATTTAAAATGAGTAACTGGGGTTCTCTCCTGGGAAATTTGGCGATGCATACATTTCCCCCCTCTGAGGAAGAGAGTCTGTAGTTTTAATCAGATTAATCATTTTAATCCAAAAATGATAAAAATCCCCTCCACTATTTTAGACATCTTGCTTAATATTGGTATTTTATTACATTAATCTCTAAAACTCTAAAGAAAAAAAGAAAAGCTTGCCAATGGTCTCATAGTAATTCTATG
Source organism: Herpailurus yagouaroundi (assembly GCF_014898765.1). NCBI lineage: Eukaryota > Metazoa > Chordata > Mammalia > Carnivora > Felidae > Herpailurus > Herpailurus yagouaroundi. The sequence continues at coordinate 5,157,569 of NW_024412440.1, read as the reverse complement.
ATTAATTTTACTAAATTTTACTGAAGCTCCCATCAGTGTTCAAATATTCCTTTTCTACAGACTCTTTTTGTATAAGACTAATTTTAAAATACACTCTATTTTTGTCGCAGGCAATCATTTATTTTTTTTCAATTTAATCACACTTATGTAGAACAGGTTTCATTAGATCTATTTTTTTTTTTTTCCGAAATAGAATTTGAATGAGTGCTTTAGTAAGGAAAGTTTTTAAGACTTTTCACTTGGAATAAAATCACACACAAAAAATGAACTCTTCCTGTATTTGGAATAGTGGTCAGGGCTTTAAGGTAGCAAAGGTCATCTTTTTCTGTCTTGAATGAGACCACCTATGCTTAAGGTTAATTACTTACTGACAACAGATAATCTAGCCTTTGCAAAATAGAAGCCATAAAATAGACAAGTGAGAAAGTCTCTCAGTTCTTCAGTTTGAAAAGGCCTCAGTTTTTTGCGTATGTCATCTATTATTGACTTGGCTAATACCTTTGATTTAAGCCTTCCAGAAGTAATAATCACATCTTTGAAAGGATTAATCTGTAAGCCTCTTTGCCTTATATATACTGTGTTAAAATCACAAATCTCTGACGTTTCTCTCACTTGACCCATCTTCCTAATAGTGTACACATTGTATATTATATTTCTAGTCAATTAAATACAGTAAAAATCTGCCACAAGAATTAGGCATTTTGCTGTTATTGGGAAAACAGGAATATGTATGTACACAAAGCCATTGTTAGTATTTTTTACTGTGTTTTGTTATCCAGAGTTTATATATGTACATTACAATAAATTGGTACGTATGAAGACTGACTATATTTTCTTATAAAATGGACTGACAAGGTATTTGGTTGCCAAACCTACAAATGACTCACTTTTTCCCTTAATCTGCTGTATGTAGTTAGCTAAGAAAAAGCAAAGATTCAAACACGGTTTAAATGTACAAACACAAATTACATTGACTCAGTCTCACTGAATTTTTTCAGTAAACAAGATAAAAAATCTGTCATGTAAGTTTCTCAGTTCAGTTAAAAAGAAAGCTATAGACCATGTAGAGAAAATATGCATTCACTGTTAATTGGAATTTTGTTCTTTAAATAAGTAATAAGTTCATCAAACAATTCTTTTCACTCTGCATAGTTATCTCTATGACATACAACAAAATTTTCTACTCAACTGTCAATACAGAAAGGAAAAAATCAGATGTAACACAGTGTAATACATTTCCCCTGAACACCAGCAAATAATGTTTTATCATGTAGTAGGTTAATTGGTGACATTTATAAATATATACATTTGTTCTAAAATGATTTCTTTATTTCTCTAAAATCATTTCTACTGAAATGTAATTAAAAATTAGCATAGCACTTTCACTCTTTTTACATTCAGACTCTAAACTATGAATATAGATTTCCATATGTAGATGCTTTTATTTAAATAAAATTTTAAATTATTAAGAATATAAAATCAACTTAGTCTATCTGAGTCTTTTTACAGAAAAGTTCTCTTTGAGTCTTTTTATAGCAAAGTTCATTATAAAATATTTTATTGTACATCCATGGTTTATCTTACGTTTCAGTAGAAAGTTTCTGTCAACATGTTGGAAGATGGGTAAAGATTTTTAAAGGCAATTGTGTCAAGAGAGAAGCTTGTGTTGTTTTACTATAAATACTGTTCTTTTATATTTACACTTTAAAATAAAAAGTGGAGAAGATATGTATTATTTTAATCTATAAATCTGGCTTACATAGGGTTCTTATACTTTTAAATTACAGAAAAACAACTAAAATTAAATTAAACTAAAGAAAATAAAAAATTGATTGGTTCATGAAACTGCAAAAGCCATGGCTTGCACTCTTTTCTAAAAAGACTATATCATAGTAATGAATCTCATTCTGGATTGGATCCAGTAACCAATACTGAGTCAGTCATTGTGGCCAGGGGCATGCAATGTTCTGATTGGCCAGGACTAAGTAAGAAACAAGTGACTAGGGGTAGCATAGGTTGAAAGTTGGAGAGGAGTAATTTCCAAAAGAAAAGTTGCCAATCATTCTAGAAAAATTGGATGGAGTTAAAAGCAACAGATGCTCTCTATTTTTACTATATTTAGGAACTCTGGAGTGGGGAGAAGAAAAAGATTAATCCTAATCCTGCCCTTAATGGTTTCACACTGGAGACAAAGCAATGTAAATGCTAACTAAAATATAGTAGGTAATTTTATGTCTTACGTGACATAATTCATAGATTCAGTTGAAAACAACAGAGTTGAGGAATTTGGGTGATAGAACAGTAAAATATAACTGAAATAGCATGGCAATATGAAGGAATCCTTTTTAAGTGATTAATTCATCCTCCAAGAGGGAATTATAATTTGTTTCCATATACACCATAAGCAGTAAACAATGATTAGGATCTTAAAGAGCACAAGTAGGAAAGAAAGAGAACCCTAGAGTTAAACATAAAAATAAAAGCTATTTTATTTACATAAAAGCCATCTTATTATTATGTTAAATAGGCTAAACATGTTATTAAATTTGTAGAACAGGATGAAATTTTCCAATAAGGTCACACTTGATGTAAAGTTTGAGCAATTTCAAATACAAAATACTAACTACAATACATACTTAAACATGTATGCCCCAAAATATGGCAGATGGAGAGAAAAACACAACAGAGTAACCAGAGGATCAATAAAAACACACAAGAAAGGGCAGAGACTATCTGAACCAGATCAGAAACCATTCCTTCAACAGTCCAAGCAGAGAGAATTACCCCACCCAGTTTAATGGGCACAACACAACTAAAGATTATTTAATTGTATGTACAAGAATGGATAAATTACTATGTATACACCTTATTCCAAAATTCTTCCTTTCTACTTAAATAAATATTTAATATATTCAAGAAGTCAGGAGTCAAGGAACCCTCCAACTTCTGTTGAATATGAGTAAGTTGTTATACATTATTTGACTATGTTAGAAATTCTGTGCCAACATTATGCACAATCAGTGCATTAGATAAATGACACCCTTTATAAAAGTGTTTTTAAATTTTGTTTATTTTTTGCTCAAGTGTACTGACAGAAACTTAAAGTAAGGCAGATGGAAATGAGTCATTTAGAAAATGTGAGATCTTGAGTCTCTAGCCAGGAGAGAGTAAAAATGGTGCCTTTCGTAAACTGCTATTTTTCCTTCAAGCACATTCAATTTAATTTTTCTTGTCTTGTGAAATACTAGTACCACCACCCCCACTACGGTTACTCAATAATCTACTTTTGTGTCAATGTTATTGTTGTTGTTGAAAAAGAAAAACTGGAAAAACGAAACAGGATTTTTTTTTTGTTAAAGTGGATTAGAATAGTGTGAAAATGATAAGGAAGGAAATTATGCTTGTCTGAGTATACACTTCTGTGTCTTTTTAAAAACGAGCTCACCTTTATATAATTTCTATGCAGTAAAATGTATAGCTATTAAGTGACAGGTCAATGATTTTGGCAATTATATGTAATTATGAAACAATCTTTACATTAAAAAAGATATAAGGGCACCTGGGTGGTTCAGTTGGTTAAGCATCTGACTTTAGCTCAGGTCATGATCTCATGGTTTGTGAGTTCAAGCCCTGAAGCAGGCTCTGTGCTGATTTTGCAAAGCCTGCTGGGATTCGCTCTCTCCCTTTCTCTCTGCCCCTCCCCAACTCGAGTGCACACTTAAGCTCTTTCTCTTTCTCCCTCAATATAAATAAGCTAATTTTTTTAATAAAAAAAGATATAAAACATTGACATGATGCAAAAAAACTTCCCTCTCTTTCTACTCCAAGCACTCATTTGACCTGATTCCTATCACCAGAGTTTGATTTTCCTATTCTGAAACTTCACATAGATGAAATAACACATTTTCTCTTGTTTCTGGGCTCTCTTGCTCAACATAATGCAATCTGAAATACACCCATGTTGTAGTGTCTATATGTAGTTTATACCTTTTTGTAAGTAGTATTCAATTATACGAATATGTGAAAAACTTTTTATCCATGATTCTATTGATTATTGTTTCCTATTTAATACTATCATGATTAGAGCTACCACAAACATCCTTATAAATTTTTTGTTGTTGCTGACACATGTTTTAATTTCTCTTGATTAAAAACTTGGAATTAGAATTGCTGGTCTAGATTACTGATCTAGTACAAAGAATCAAATGATTAGATAGTCATATCAGACTCAAATAAATCAGAAATCAAGGGATGCCCAGGTGGCTCAGTTGGTTGAGCATCCGACTCTTGATTTTGGCTCAGGTAATGATCCCTGGGTCATGGGATTGAGCCCAGCGTCAGACTCCACACTGAGTGTGGAGCCTGCTTAGGATTCTCTCTCTCTCTCTCTCTCTCTCTCTCTCTCTCTCTCTCTCTGCCTCTCTCCCTTGCTCTCTCTTTCTCTCTAAAGCTAAAATAAATCTTAAAAAAATCATACCTAGTATCAAGCATTTCTAATAATTTCAAGGATATAGACAAATCTATAGGAAGGTGTCTCTTACATTAGTGACAAATGCCCCAAGTCCTTCTTCTCTGCATGAACATATATCTCTCTCTCCTCCTCAAAAATAGTTGAGGATGCTAAGTGAGTTTTTGCAGGTTTGCAGGAGAGATTTTAATCCTAAAAACATCTCCATTATGTACCTTAGTTTACATGACCCCTTTTCAGGAAGCCATGTTTTGAAAGTCCATAGACTCTGGGTATATTTGCATTAATTATCTTTAAACAGGAATATTCTGTTAAAAATAGTCCTTGGATAAAAATCATCCACTTGGCAAGAAAGACTTCACTTAGAATCCTGTAGGCCAGTCATCATGTTGAAAGGAATTTAGACTGGGTCACTCTCCTTTTCTTCCTCTGGAGGCATCCTCCCAACCCCCAAATGCTTTATCTTCTTCCTCCTTAGGTAGCTGTGTGTTTAAATATATGAGAAACTGCCAAAATGTTTACCAAAGTGGTTGAATAATTCTACTTACCCAACTTCAGTGAGTGACGGTTCCATTGTTCCATATCCTCATAAACACAGTGTTGTCAGTCTTTTTAAATTTTAGCTCTTCCAGTGGATGTGAAGAACATCTCACTGTGGTTTTAATTTGCATTTCCCTGCTGACTAATGATATTGAACACCTCTCTACATGATTATTCCTAATCTTTTGCTGAAAAATATCTGTCAAGTCTCTTCCCCATTTTATTGGCACTTTTCATTTGTTTTTAGTTGATTTCTAGAAGTTCTTTATATACTCTGGATGCTTGCATTTGCTATATATTTATGCTTTTAATTTTGATTAAGTCCAGTATATCTGCTAGGTAGAAGCTAGATATGAGCAATGGAAAGAATGCTGGAAGCAGAGTCTCAAGTCCTTGAGAGGGAATGATAGAAACATGAGCTGGAGAAAGGACTGTGATACACAAGGTACACACTAAAAGACCAGAAACAACATCCTGATCTTGTGGCTTATGAGACTTTGAAACTGGCACAGATCAAAAGCCACAGCCACAGGTGGAGAATATATGCTCTACTCTTGCAACATTGGCCCAGGGTAACTCCTAGACTCATTATCATACATTTACATTGCGGGTACAGAGCCCCTCATGAAGAAAGGCTGCCATGATGGTTCCAGTACAACCTTGTAGGGTCAAAAACTCCCCTTCCAATCTGTGGAAAGAGTTTCCCAAATGACTGAAGGCAGTCTCCATTACAGACTACTCCACTGTACCTCACAGCTCCTTCTAGCCCAGAGAGACCCAGTAATATCCAATCCCAAAACAACCTAGGGCCTGTTCCACCTTCAGAACCTGCTCGTTCTCCCATACTGAAAGTGTACTCACGCTTTAATAAACTTCTTTGTGTTTGCTACTTCCCTTCTGTTTTTACTCAAGCCGGGATCCCCACATAAATCTTCTTGTGAGGAATCCATGGACAGAGACCTCCATTCAAATAACACAAACTCTCTCACTGCTGACATATATCTAAAATTTTATGATTAGTGGTTTGTGCACTAAGAACATTTTTTTCTTCCTCAAGTTCACAAAGACATTATTTGTCACTTTCTAGTAGTTTTATTTCTTAGCTTATTTACATATACCTCTGTTCCATCTCAATTGCAGTTGTCAGAGAGTATGGAGTTAGTATTATGATTGGTGTTCTATCATACATATGTCCAGTCTGTCTTATGTCATTGGATGAGTCCCTCCTTTACTCTGCAAAATGCCTTAGCACCTTTGCCAAATTTATTTTGAAAATGCTTATGTGGTTGTATTGCTGGATCTCCTAATTTATTTCACTGATCTGCTTGTCTATCCTGTTTTGTGATATATTTCACTTTTGGAAATACATTAGTGTTCTACATATTTAAAACAATAAAATTAAGTCAGCAAAGAGTGGAGGGGGAATCCATAAAGACTGTTTAAATACAAAGAAAAAGTAAATTACTATGCCACATACAATTTACATTGTATTTCCAATTTTTTTGGTCTTTAGAAAAAACACAAAACCACCCCATTGGCTATAAATGAGTTATGGGATCCTAACTGACATTTTAAATATTAGAAGGCATTCAATTCACTATTTGCTTTGTTATTGCTCTTGGTTTTCCTTTATCTTGAGGGAATGTATGTGAAGAAAAATGTTTGTATATGGAAACAATTATGTGTTTTCCTCAGGCTTTTGCATTGTGGCTTGATCCATGAGAATTACTTTATGCCTGAGAGGTAACTTGGGGTCCTTAACATCATGACTGACACTGGAATAAGTATTACAAGATTCTATGTTTGAAGCAAACATTTAATTCCTACTTGTAGTGTTTCAAATGTAAGTTTTTAAGATCATAATTCCACATGCAGTCTTAGTTCTCATTTTCCTATTAAGAGTATTGTTTAATGAAGTGAAAAATAACATTTACCTTAATGAAACATTTAAATTATATGATTTTTGTTGAAAAAATATTTTAAAATGTAATGCCACAAAAATATGTTTCCAGATGGGGCGCCTGGGTGGCTCAGTCACTTGAGAGCCCAACTTTGGTTCAGATCATGATCTCGAGGCCTATGGGTTCGAGCTCCGTGTCGGGCTCTGTGGTGACAACTCGGAGACTGGAGCTGCATCAGATTCTGTGTCTCCCTCTCTCTCCGTCCCTCCTTCACTCATGGTCTGCCTGTCTGTCTGTCTCTGTCTCAAAAATAAACATAAAAAAAATGTTTCTAGAAAAAAAGAAATGTCAGATACATTGGCCCAAAAATCCAATGATCCATAAATTGAAGTTTACGTAAATGCTATCATGCACAACAGTCTCTGCACCCAAGAGACAAGAGCTGCTATTGGATGTGTGTGAGATCCAACACGTCCTGGTCACAGAATCAGGCCAAATGTCCATCACCACAGTGTTTAGTGCCATATTACTGAGGCAGCAATATTTTGCGCAGAAAGAAAGGAAGTTCTTTCTCTTCAGGAAATCGTACCCATCTTAAATATCTTTCCGTCCTTTTCTAAAATTGACTATCAAATAACATCTGCCAAAGTCATAGTTTGTATATTATTTCCATTGAAAAATATGCAATGATGTGTGAAAGCCAAAAAATAGTTGTAATTAATTATAGAAATAACTTTAGGGGTGCCTGAGTAGCTCAGTCAGTTAAGCGTTTGACTCTTGATTTTGGCTCATGTCATGATCTCATGTTTGCAGGATCAAGCCCCACGTTGGACTCTGAGCTGATGGAGCTTGCTTGGGATTCTTTCTCTCCCTTTCTCTCTGTCCTTCCTCCCCTCTTCCCAAAATAAATAAATACACTTTAAAATATTTTTAAAAATAAATGATTTTAAAGAGCCATTTTTTAATGAGTTTTAAAAATTTTCAGTGATAATATTGTCTCCCCTCCCCCAATGTTTTCACATCATTTTTTAGTCATTTTGAGGTAGTCACAAAGTCTAATTTAGAATTAGTTTTGTTAAAATTCAGGTTTCTTGTTTGCTTTCAAATTATACTGGAAATCAAAACAGAAGTTTTCAAAGAACAGAGTAAGATATCTATGGCTTGAAAAAAATCGGGAGGACAATAGGGAAAAAAAAAGAAGATGGTCTTCTGAAAAGACGAGAGGATTTACTGGATTAAAAGGGCAGATAAAAAGAGTTTAAGGTTCTGAGTTTGAAGAATGTCAGATGCTAGAAAATGTTTCCTGATTTGGGGAGATTACCATAAGAAAAGGGAATCAGAGTTTGTATTAGTCTGCTTGGTCTACCTTAACAAAGTACCACAGGTTGAGTGGCTTAAACAACAGAAATTTATTTTCTCACAATTCTGGAGGTTAGATGTCTGAGAACAAGGTGTCAGTAGGGTTGGTTTGTATTAAAATCTGCCTCCTTGACCTATAGATGGCTCTTTCTCCAGTGTCTTCACATGATCTTCCCTCTGTGTGTGTCTGTGGTCTAATTTCTTGGTGTAAAGACTGAAATCATATTGTATTAAGGTCCACTCATATGACCTTAACTCTTACAGACTCTGTCTGCAACTATAGTCACATCCGGAGGCACTGGGAGTTAGAACTTCAAAATATAAAAATTGGAAGGACATGATGCAGCCATACCAGAGTTGAGAGTATAATGTATTTTCTCCCAATAAATCCAAGAAACCAAATGAAAGCAGAGACTCCAACTGAGTAGGCTACCATGCCACCTCATGGCAGCCATGTTGTTGTTGTTATTATTATTATTATTATTATTATTATTATTAATGTATCACATTTTGCTGTCCTCTATTCAACCTGTCCTCTCCTTGTTATAGCCCAAGACTCTAGTATGTAAACTCTTCCAAATATTGGTATGTGTTTTCCCATAATGAGCAGTGGCATTGTGGAAAGGCGGGCTCCATTTCTGGTAATGAGTGTGACAGAACAGTGCAGAAAATGGTCCTTATTAAATTATGGGTAAATAATCCCCACAGTTTGCCTATTGAAGCAGTAGGATTTCTTTAAACCCAGAGTAGGATTTCTCTGGGTCTTAAACTGTAGCTTAAAAGGTTAAGAACCACTACTTTTATACCGTATGTCAGAATTTAAAGAGGGTAACACCATTTGGTGATAATGGACATATGCTTTTGATTTTGATTACACATTGCATCACTTTATTGAAAGAGCTCTCAACACAATTTAATGCATTCTTTTAGGTTCTAAAACTGATGATATAAGAGATTAAATGTCTCCTATCTTGAGGTTGGATGATTGTTATAGTGTCCATCAAAACATTTTCTCTCCATAAGGTTTAATGAAGCAGGCCCTATACCTTGGTGCTGTGGCCATTAAACAATTACTAAACGCCACTCCTCTGGGCTCACCCATTTACTTTAACACCAGTCATTTTAGTATCATTGATTGCCCACCTTGCAACTGGTGTCTGAGATATGTTCAATTTTCAATAAATTGTTCTTTACGACTTGTCCTAAGGTACTGAAAGGAGGATTGTTGAATATCAAATCCCTTTCAAATGTCTTTTATATTTAAATTTACCAGACACCAAAAAGACTTACAAAAACATGCCACTTAAATATCAATTGTATAATTTTAGCTTGTAAAACTCCTCTTATTCATGATATTTTCTACTATATTAGAGTTGAGTCTATTCCTCTGACATGCACATGAAGAAAAAGAGAAGAATATGTTACATTTTAGCAACACAGAATTGCAAACTATGTAGCAGTGATTCCTGTCCTAAGGATAATGCTGACATTGATTTCACCTGACACAGAGGGAGAACCCATTTACTTCATAGAATTTTTTTCATAATGAAATACTGTATAAAGACAAACGTTGTTTGACATACCTGATTCTGAGGTATATTAAGGTGGTCACTGGAATCATCACGCTTCCTATTTTTGTGTCGTTTTTCCAACCATAGATATTCTTAATTAAAACCAATGTGAAAATTTGCACACATTTAAAAGAAGTTATGAAAGTGACACCATTTCATCAAAAGTCTATTCATTTTGTCATGTACAGATTCCTTTCTATTTGGTCATTTTCAATTTAAGCCACAGGCAATTTATAGTGTATGTAATAAGTATTAATTATCCCTCATTATTTCTTAGTATCAATATCAACATTAATAATTTGTTTTGCATTTATTATTTGAAAGTGTTATTACACTAAGTGCTTTAGATTTGTTACATTAGCTAATCTCAACTCTATGGGATAAGATTCATTATTACTGTTTGAATGCTAGGGAAACTGATTCTGGTTCACACAGCAAGAACATGGTGAAGTTAATGATCATTTCAAATCTCCTCAGACATCAGAGGCTTAATCATGTCTCTCTGTAACACGGTTCTGTTAATTCTTCCTTCTATTTTTTTTTTGTTTCCAAATTTTATAATCTGGAATATACTAATTATTTTTATAATTCATTAGCAGTATAAAAGATTATTTGTATAGAGATATATTTGATTATTGGTAAGTTTCAAAAAAATGAGTTATAATTATTATAGTTTTATTAAATAATTTAACCAAATATTTGGCAATAGATGTTTATTTACATAATTCAGTGTTTAAAAACTTTCTGTGGAAAATTAGAACACTACAGATGAAGTGATAGTCCTCCTTGAACTTTGCAATTCCAGTCTTCTCATACATAGCTATTGTTACATTAATTTAGTTGGGTATATATTTTTGTTTTGTATGTATTCCTGGGCCACTTGCATTGCAATGAAACAGGTGGGCTTTCATACATTCATTTTGCCTCAGAGATTTTTGAATAAGCCAACAGCAAAAGTTACTATGATTGTCATCTCTAAAAAGTCATTCTTATTAAAAGAAGCCAGAGTTTATAGAAATAACTTCATATATCAGGTCTAGGGCAGGAAATATACATAATAAGATATTCCTAGAAAATATTACCATACAAAGAAACTATCAAAGACTCTTGTGTCATGTGAACAGACTCAGGAGCCGAACTGACAAGGCTCTTACCAGCCAAAGATAGAAAAGCACACAATGAAGACAGTAACTGTATTTCATTAAAAGCATCACATTTTAAATCCTTGGTTCAATAATCATGTAGAAAATATTTCATCAGTCACCTTGAGGAATACTAAAAAAAAAAAAAAAAACCAACAACAAACTAAACCATTATTTTGAAAATGATAAGTAAAGGGAAATAATAAAACATACCTTCTTCTCCCATTATCTGTACTTCATAGCAAACATTATTTAAACATAAACAGAAGTTTGTCCTTATAGGACAATCTATATAATAATAGAAGGGATGTTAATATATTTCCATTTTCCAAACCCTAATAACTTCATTGCCCTAGGCAATGGTCACCAATGGCTAATAACATCACAAAAAAAGTAAACATAAATAGTATATACCACCTTCCTGGTTGTAAGTTTGCAACACAACTTAGGGAGTATTTTTTTTTTAAATAAAGGAAATCAATATGAAGCATATCAAGCCTCTAGATTAGTGAGTCCAATAAAACTTTTTAAATAATGGATATATTCTATAGCTATTCTGTCCACTACGGAAGCCACTAACCACATGAGGCTTTTGAGTACTTGAACATAGCTAGTGTAACTAAGAAACTGAAGTTTCTATTGTATTTAATGTTAAATAACCTAAATTTAGAGAAGTATATCTCTGCCTTTAAAGATAGAAGAAACTAAAAAAAGAAGAAACTAAACACAAGAGAACCTCTTCAAATATCTTTAACCTCACAGTAATCTGCTAGAATCTACACTTTCTCCTTTATTGTTTATTTCTATACTTCCTCTAATAATAATAATAACTATAATAATAATAATAACTATTATATTTTTATAGTCCTATTCTTAGATCTAAATGATCACATGTAGCCACTGGCAAGCATATTGGACAGGAGACCTCTAGATCAAAGTACCAATTTACAGTAAATACAAATAACAAAGAATGTCTTAAACTATAGGCATGTAATCTGCAATATCCAGACTATGAGAAACTTTATTCCTAGTTTATTCAACAAATAGCTTGCAAGAAAATATTGAAGAAATGAAAATGAAAAGTGTATCTGTAAGGGCTTCCTAAGGAAAGCAGGTGATGACATAATACTTCAGAATGTATTGAAGACCACTGGTATCTAGAAAAGCTGTGACCTGCAGCCCCATTTGTTTCTAAGGGGAGAAGTAAGGCTTAGAGGAAATGACTTCATGGATTTTCCAGTGAGACTGAAATTTAAGAAGTGGGTTCTCACACTTCTCAAAGATCCTGGAGCTCATGAAACATGCAATGGAAATAAAAGAACTACTGAATTTCAAAACAGCATGCAATCTTAGACCGTGGGCATCTAAACTGTAACCATATTGGTTAGGTTCCTTTCCACACTGAAGGAAGACCTGAGTGGTCATTCTCTTGTTTGGGTTGAATGAAAGCCAATGTTAAATGGAGTTAGTTCATTTGCTAACCTAACTAATCTGCTTATGAGATTGTCAAAGAGGTCTTTCTATCTTAACAACATTAATAATTATCCAGTGTTATTGAATGGTGCTTAAAAATTATGTGTTTTACATTCTTTGGGTTTGTAGACTTGTTTCCTAGTAAACTTACTAAATATCTTTCATGTATAATTAAACATAATAATAGTTCTTACTTATAAACTACTCTACAAAATTTTGGATCACTCTTAACCTTGTAAAGCCTCTCCTAGTTACTGATTTCAATGACTTCTGATCAAATAATTTTAATGAATAAAGTAATAAACATAATTATCAAATACAGGACATTATTTGTAGACTAAATAAAGCATTACTAAACAAAACTAGATACAATCATATATAGAAACTTAGAATAGAAAAGCTAAATTAAGTATAATGAAACAAAACCAGATACAATCATATATACAAACTTAGAAAACTTTGAAGCAATTATCAGCACTATTCAAAGGTGTTAATATTCATTTGGAGATCTAATTAAATGAATATACTTAAAAACAGGCACCGAACTCCAAAATATTTTTTTCTAACTCAATGATTATAAAAGAACATTCATGATGCAATAAATATAGAGGTGTATATATCTTTTTTTAATTACTGCTATTTGCAAAAACATGGATGGATCTAGAGTCTATTATGCTCTAGTCACACTATAAGCCTGCTCTAGTCAGAAGTAAGTCAGACTGACAAAGACAAACACCATGTGATTTCACTCATATGTAGAATCTAAAAAAAACAAATCAAATGAATAAATAAACAAAAAGCAGAATCAGATCTATAAACAAAAAGAACAAACTTACAATGGACAGAGGGTAGAAGGGTGGGGAGGATGGGCAACAAGGATGAAGGGGAGTGGGAGATACAGGCTTCCAGTTATGGAATGAATAAGTCATGAGAATAAAAGGCACAGCATAGAGAATATAGTCAAAAATATTATAATAGTGTTTATGGTGATAGGTGGTAGCTACACTTGGGGTGAACATAGCATAACATATAGAGATTGAATCACTATGATGTACACCTGAAATTAATGTAACATCGTATGTCAACTATACTCAAACACTTAAAACATAAATCAAAGAGCATTTATGAATTAAAACTAAAACAAATATTGGGGGGCCTGGGTGGCTTAGTCATTTGGGCTCAGACTTCAGCTCAGGTCACGATCTTGTGGTCCATGAGTTCGGGCTCTGGGTCGGGCTCTGTGCTGACACTCAGAGCCTGGAGCCTGCTTCAGGTTCTGTGTCTCCCTCTCTCTCTGCCCCTCCCCATCTTGCCCTCTGTCTGTCTGCCTGTCTGTCTTTCTCTCTCTCAAAAATGAATAAACTTAAAAAAAAAAACTAAAACAAGTATTATCATCAAGCAATTTTAAAATTGTTTCCCTAACATATACCTAACTTAGACACTTGTGTCTGTATTACCATATTGAATATTATGGAATTTTCTGAAGTAAAACCAATTTAAGTTTATTTAATTTATCTTTACCCAAAATTAGAACCACGGATGTCCTTTTTAAAGGAAACTAGTAGTATTATTACATGAATTAATAGTTTATAAAATGCTGATCTAATCACATTATTTTGTGTGCATCATTAGCTTATTCTTTATGAAAGAATTATGCTTCAACATAATCTATTAAAGGATAGGAACAAATTTTTTTGCAAAGATTTACTATCTTTATATTTTACAATATTTTTTCCCGATTCAACATTTAACTGTAATTCCTATGTTTCAAGTAATATTAAAGCATCAGCAATTTTCTAATCCATTTTTTAAAGAAGGAAACTGTGAGAAAATGTTTGGCTAATGATCAGGGCAGAAAGTAAGGGCAGAAAAAATTCTCTAAAGATTTGCCTTAAAACAAGCATGTATCATAGGATAGGAAGGACCAAGTGGAAATCCCTTAAGTATCCCCAAATCCTTGATCAAGATAGTAAATCGAAAGCAATACTATACAGTGGGAGGATTTGTAGAGTTTAGTGCCACATCAAAGGTTCAAAGGATGCAGACAGAGCCTGATTTTCTTTCAAATGCCTTTTCAGTTTACGTTCATGGTTCCTACAAAAATCAGATGGAACTGTCACAGCCAAGAGGAGCCTAAGGAAACATGCCATCTTTTATTTATTTTATTTTATTTTATGTTATTTTATTTTATGTTATTTTATTTTATTTTATTTTATTTATTTATTTCATTTTATATTATGTTATTTTATTTTATCTTATTTAATTTATTTAATTTTATTAATTTTATATTTTATTTTATTTATTTTATTTCATTTATTTTAGTTATTTTATTTTAGTTATTTTATATTTTATTGTATTTATTTATCTTATTTCATTTATTTATTTTATTTTATTTTTATTTTAGGAAATATGACATATAAATATAATATGGTATCATGGAACCTGTAACAGAAAAAGGACAATAGGTAAAAACAATGTTTTGTGAAGCAATCCATTCATTCTAGACATTAGGGTTAGGGTAATCTAGTAGAGATAACACCACCCTCTTTTGGAGAAAAATTGTTGGGCTCTCTATGACATCCCAAGGAGGTGATATAATTTTAGAAAAGTAAACCTCAGGTATGAAAATCAACTACTGAGCTTTGTTTTGAGTTATCTGATATTTCTTCTGACAATAAACAAACATGATCAATAAGCTTAGATTCAATATTTTAAAGCTTCTAAATTTCAAAAATGGACATACATTTCACTTTTTAAAAACTAATTTAAATTTACATAGCCACATGCAGCTAGTAGCTACTACATTGGACAATATAGTTAAAAATATCCATAGAAGAGCCAGAGGGATCCCAGATTACCTGTGTCTAGTCAATATTTGAGACGATTTTAAGGTGGGTTTCTTGGGGTCCCACTCTAAAAACTGTTTTGTCTACCAAAGATTATTCTCCTTTCCAAACCCTGAACTCCAACTTTTGTCCCCCATTGACAGCCTGTAAAAATTCTGTTCATTTCTAGGGGAGCCTGGGTGGCTTAGTCAGTTAAGCATCTGACTTCAGCTCAGGCCATGATCCCGTGGTTCATGAGTTTCTAGCTCCATGTTGGGCTTTGCACTGATAACTCAGTCTGGAGCATAAGGGAGTCTTCTCTGGAGCATAAGGGAAGCTTTCTGCCTCTTCTAAATATTGGCCCTATAATTTCTCATTGTCTACACAGCACTCGGTATTCAAATACTTTAAAAAATAAATTAAGATTACTGATCTCTAGAAATCCGAAGGAAACATTATAATACTGAGTAAATATACGACAAAAAATAATTATTTTGAGACTGACCTCTATGATGAGAAAACAATAAATTTATATTGAATATTTACTGTGTGCCAAACAAAATGCAAGATTATTTCAAATATAATATAACTTGTTTGGTATTAAATTAGTTGCCTTTCTTTTTCCTCACTATAACCATCTGTATATTTACCCCTTGGTCCCTTACTCATCAATCTTTGCCCCTTACTCATCAACAAAATGGAAATTCCAATATTTTGAAATAATTTGAAAATTTGAAATTTTTTATTAAATTGTATTATGGCTATCCTAATTTTTGCATGTGATCTTCTAGTCAATTTTAAATCAATATGAGAAACTACAAATTTGGTTTCATAGAAAGTAAACATATTTCTACGCACAGACATAGCACTTGCACTTCAGGAGCCTGTCGTATGTTAAAGTTGCAGAATATTTAAACATATTTCAGGGCTGCCTGCCTGGCTCCATCACTGAAGTGTACGAAACTGTTTTTCTAATTTTTAAATTTTTTAAAAAATTATTTTTGAGAGAGAGAGAGACAGAGCAGGAGCAGGGGAGGGGCAGAGAGAGAGGGAGACACAGAATCTGAAGCAGGTTCCAGGCTCTGAGCTGTCAATGCAGCGCCTGATGTGGGGCTCGAACCCATGAACTGTGAGATCATGATCTGAGATGAAGTCGGGCACTTAAGTGACTGAGCCACCCAGGCACCCCAGAAGTGTGGGACTCTTGATGTTGGGATTGTAAGTTCGAGCCCCATACCTGGAGTAGAAATTACTTAAAAATAAAATCTTGAGGCGCCTGGGTGGCTCAGTCGGTTGAGCGTCCGACTTCGGCTCAGGTCAGGATCTCGCGATCTGTGAGTTCGAGCCCCGCTTCGGGCTCTGGGCTGATGGCTCAGAGCCTGGAGCCTGTTTCAGATTCTGTGTCTCCCTCTCTCTCTGGCCCTCCCCCGTTCATGCTCTGTCTCTCTCTGTCTCAAAAATAAATAAATGTTAAAAAATTAAAAAAAAAATAAATAAAATCTTAAGAATAAAAAAGTATATGTTTAATTTAGAATGAATCTAACTTTTTGTATGATGATTTATAATTTTTGGCATTATTTAAAGTAGAAAGTTGTCTCAAATAACAAGTTAAAATTACTAGTTTGGAAAAATATGCAAAAATCCCGTATTACACTTAAATATGATGGAATGTATATGGTTTCTTTGTGAAGTTGGAGTACAGTGATGAACTCCGCAGCAACAGATAATTTTTCATTTTATCATTTTTTCTTCCACATAATGAGATAGTATCTTTTTTGCAGAACAAAACATAAAAAATTTACCACATATTTAATGGCTTAAAAGAACATTTATTATTTCAGAGTTTCTTTGTATCAGAAGTCCAACATGGAATGACTGAGTTCTCTGTTCTATATCTGTATCTGTGTCTTCATCCAGAGGTTCAAATTGGCATAAAGATCAGCTTCCAAGCTCCCTGAGATTGTTTATAGAATTATTTCATTGCACCTTGTATGACTGAGGTTCCCTTTTGTTTGGTTGGTTGTTTGTTGCTGAACGGAGACCATTTTCAGTTCCTAGAAGTCACTCTCGAGAGATTTGCAATGTGTTTTCCTCCATATACAGTTTACAGTATGGCTCTTTTCTTCTTCAAGACTAGCAGCAATGTCTCTTGCTATGAATTACTCTCTTTAAGGATCAAGTCACAGGGGCGCCGGGGTGGCTCAGTCCGTTGTTCGAGCCCTGCGTCCGGCTCTGTGCTGACAGCTCAGAGCCTGGAGCCTGCTTCAGATTCTTCCCTCTCTCTCTGCCCCGTCCCCACTCATGCCCTGTCTCTTTCTGTCTTAAGAATAAAATAAATAAATAAATAAATAAATAAATAAATAAATAAATAAAAGAAGGATCAAGTAGTCCCTGTTATGGACTCATTTGATTGGTTCGGAGCTCCCTAGAGTAACCTTCCTTTTAAGTAATTCAAAGTCAACTGATTTGGGACTTTGGTCCCTTCTGAAATATTCCTTTATCTTTCTCATATAAGTACCGTAATCACAGAAGGGATATCTTCACTCTAAAGGGTTGGGAATCAAACAAGGTATTACTCTACAGAGTGGGGCTTGTGAGGACCACCCTAGAATTCTGCCTTCTATATGTAGGAAAATACCTTAAATGATATTAGAATGTTTTTGGCAATGCTATTTTTTATCTAATATTAATATCTACAACTGAAAAACAGTATTTTTTTTTTGCTTTTGACTAAATGTCACGGTTTTTATTTTGTGATAGAAGCAAATAATAATTTCATGTTTTACATGTTATAGTTTTTCTATGATTGCAAAATATTTCTCAAAACTAAAATGCTAGTAAATTTTAGACACTGTAATATATTTTACCATAAATTAAAATAATTTTAAGAGAAATATCTTATCTTTTTCTTCTATTTATAAAATAAAAATAACATCTATAAAATAATTTTACTATAGTATTTACCTTATTTTCACTCTTAGATATACCCTACATTTATAAATGTAGTATAAAGTATACAAAGTAAAAGTATACAAAGTACAAAGTATAAATTTTTATTTTAATTCTAGAAATATCAAATGACCTTAATTATTTGAAAATGAAATTTTTAATATTTTAAATATTAAAATACTTCAAATATAAGATTTAATTTCTGAAATTATTTTAATATCTTACTCCATATCTAGGCTTAAAAGAGAGAGGCAAAGAAAAAACAGCAGGAAACAAAAGGAAATAATATCAGGGGAAAAAGAAAGAAAAATATTCAATGATTATTTTTTAATGTTATAGTGTATAAATGATGCATTAAGTGATAAAAATATTCTAAAATCTAAATTTTAATATTTATACTATAAGCATTCTTCCTAAAGATAACCTAATAGGGGCGCCTGGGTGGCGCAGTCGGTCAAGCGTCCGACTTCAGCCAGGTCACGATCTCGTGGTCCGTGAGTTCGAGCCCCGCGTCGGGCTCTGGGCTGATGGCTCAGAGCCTGGAGCCTGTTTCCGATTCTGTGTCTCCCTCTCTCTCTGCCCCTCCCCCGTTCATGCTCTGTCTCTCTCTGTCCCAAAAATAAATAAACGTTGAAAAAAAAATTAAAAAAAAAAGATAACCTAATATTTTGAAGCATTAATAAATAAATTAACATAATTCTAAATATATATATAAATTCTAAATATAATTATAAATGGTAATTAATTGCCATATTGTTGCTAAATACACCTAGATATAAATATAATGGGTGCTTTAACTTAAATAGAATTTGAACAAGTTGTTTTAATTAAAAATTAATTAATAATTCTAATTAAAAATTAATTTCTTTGTTAATTCATTAAACATCATTGACTTAGAACATACACAACACTGTTCACTGAACATTAAAGTAAGTGCAAAGGACTTAGTTTTGATAGATGCTGTAGTGATCACGTAAAGATGAATATGAGAGCATATAGCAAGGAGATACTCAACTAAGCCTATGGAGCCCTGGCAGATTTTGTTGTGGAAGTGGCAGTTGACATGTACAATGACATGTGAGTAGAAATAAAGCAGGAGATTGATAAAAAGAAACATTGCAAGCACATAGAGCAGCATAGTTAAACTCAGCAGATGTTGCAGATACTGGGCCAAGATTCAGGAATGTTTCAGGTGAGTGTGTGTTCAAGTGCAAGGTGAGGCAGAACATTTTAGGACATATTATAAACATTGCCCCTTCTCCTAAGAACCAGAGCCAACCGCTGAAGAAATTCAGGCGGGAGAAAAAAAAATAGTTCATTAAATTTATTCATTTAAATAAGTAGATTATACTCAGGGCACATACAATTGTATGTCTAATGCAAGGTTGCCATTTTTTTCCTTTTATACCAGCTAATATTATTTTATGTTCAACATTGTGATGAAAAACTACACAGTGTGAAATTTAGAACTTAATGATAACTTTTATTACCTAGAAATAAGTGTTCGTAGATAATAATAATACAAATAACAGGTAATTATAGTATGTACTTGATGTATTTAGGTCTTTTCAATAGTCCATTTACAATATAGGCCAGGCAAATGTTAAAAATCGTCCATTGTTTTGTTAAAACTTTTAAGTTCTCCTTTTATCTTTGTCCTTTTAAAAATTTCCTTAGTCATTTATCATCCAAGCTGTGACTGTTCAGCTATGACAAATTCAGAGTGTTCAATTTATATGGAACATTTACTATATTTAGCTTTATTTTAAAACCTTAGCAATAGCAAATTTACTCCTGTTAAGTGGAAATCAGAACAATCTAGTGTGCCTTTAAAAAAAAATCATGTATCTCTCACTATGCTGCAAACCACATAACATTATATATATATATATATATATATATATATATATATATATATACACATTAGAAGAAAAAAATATTTTCAATTGACCTTAAATGCTAAGAAACATAAAAAATTAAAATAAAATCTAACACATGCATGGGCATAGAGCATGGACTGTCGGTTAAGATAAGCACAATTACATATTTTTAAACATGTTTAATTTTGTTATTTGACAATAACAATGAGGCCATGCCACTTTAAATTCTACCAGCAATATGGAAGATCGCCTGTTTTGTTACAGACTAAACACAAAGTGAGTTATCAAGCTTCTATATATTGGCCAAACTGATAGATGAGAAATGGCATTTTAGTGTAATTTGAAACCGCAGTTTTCTTATTATGAGTGAAGTTAGCATCTTTGAGAACCTTTGACATCCTTTTATGATGTGTCTGTTCATGTCTTCTGACTCATTTTGATTACATTTTGGCCCTTTTCTTGGTGTTTTTAAAATTCTGTAGGGGCTGTAGAACTTTTCTATGGTATATATTGCAAATATTTCCTTCTGGTTTGTATTTTGTCTTTTGACTTTGCTTATTTTTTTATTCCTTATACAAAATTTTTGTCTTTTAATATTCTCAAATTTATCAATTCTCTATTACATGTGAATTTCAAGTCATGGTTAGAAAGTTTTCCTCAGACCCTTGTTACTAAGAAATTCAACTCTGATTATTGGGTATATGGACAGCTCTTTTTAAATGTCTTCCTCAAAGGAAGTGCCACATTAAGCTGACTCTGTCTTAACACTTCCTTTGGCATTGAATATGCTTATAATACTTGAGACTTTAGCAACTACTTCCTATCATGAAAGGAAAGTGAGAGAATCCTAGAAGAGTTGGTTCTCATTTTTATAATTAATTAATTAATTTTAAAATTCAAGTATAATTAACACACATTGTTATATTAGTGAAATCCACATATAAGTGAAATCATAGAGTACTTGTCTTTGACTGAGTTATTTCACTTAGCATTATACTCTTTAAATCCATCCATGTTGTCGCAAATAGCAAGAATTCATTGTTTTTTTTATGACTGAGGAATATATATATATATATATGTATCTATGCATATATATATACATACATATATACCACTTCCTCTCTATCCATTCATCTGTTGATGGATACTTGGGTTGCTTCCATATCTTGGCTATTGTATATAATGTTGCAATAAACATAGGCGTGCATATATGTTTTTGAATTTGTATTTTTTGTTTTCTTTGAGTAAATACCCAGCAGTGGAATTACTGGATTATATGGTAATTCTATTTTTAATTTTTTGAGGAACGTCCATACTGTTTCCCACAGTGGCTACACCAGCTTGCATTCATTCATATCAATAATGCACAAGTGTTCCTTTTTCTCCACATTTTTGCCTTGTTATTTGTGTGAAATTGTAATAAGTTCTTTACATATTTTGGATATGAAACCCTTATCAAATATATCATTCAATATATCTTTTCCCATTCAGTAGTTGTCTTTTTGTTTTGTTGATGGTTTTCTTCGCTGTTCAAAAGCTTTTTATTTTGGTGTAGTCCCAGTAGTTTAATTTTGCTTTTATTTCCCTTGCCAAAGGAGACATATCTAAACAGTATGGTGTTGGCTCCAAATAGACACATAGATCAATAGAACTGAATAGAAGGCCCAATAATAAACCTGTGATTATATGGTCAATAAATCTCCGACAAAGGAGGCAAGAATATAAAATGGGAAAAAGTCTCTTGGGCTAACTGGATAGCTACATGCAAAAGAATGAAACTAGACCACTTTCTCACACCACACACAACATAAAGGTCAAAATAGATTAAAGAACTAAATGTAAGACCTGAAACCATAAAATTCCTAGAAGAAAACATAGGTAGTGATTTTTTTGATATCAGCTGTAGAAACATTTTCTAGATATGGTTCTTAGAATTTTAAGCTATTGGTAAGATCAGTATATCCCCAGCTTTCTCTTACTCAAAAATAAACAGCACTCCTGTGTATTTCAGTGACTATTAAATACTTAGATATGTTACTGATTTTTGCAGATGACAGAATCTCAGGGTCATATACTAAGCAGTATTTATAAGCTTATATGTGTCATTTATTCATTTTCTTGTGTGTTATTAACCATCAATTTCTCACTTCTTATACGAGATTGGCTACTTCTAGTCATCAGAAACTATTTTACTCCCTGTCTCCTTTAGTTATTTATTTTGAATCTTAAAACACGTATTTCATTTGAGTACATATGTTAGCATATTTACAAATTTATGGTCTATTCCTATACAGAATGAACAAAAATGCATTTGAATTCTAATTCAAATGCATTTGAATTATGCATAGAAGTATGGCTGTGAAATAGAGCATATCTCCTAGACTAATAAAGACTGGAAAACAAAAGTTATTTTTAGAAAATTTCATAAGCCAAGTAGACAAGGAAATAGTTGTACATACTGTTTTCCATAATGCTATATCATCAGGCCCTCTTAGATACATTTATTTTTTAATTAACCAATTAATTAGTTAATTTTCAATAAAAGCAAAACACAAGGTCTGGGATATATGGGTAATTTAAACATTTATGAAGCAGAAGTTCTAAATGTTGCAGATTTATGGATGTTCAGGATAACTCTCAAACTATAAAGATGTTCTAATTAGCAAAGAAAATAATTTATGTCAGTACAGAAAAAATGGACCTTGAATAAGATGAGCATTATGTAATGTAGCAAAATTTTGCCATCAAATGTCATTTATAGTCTACACTCTCTGGAAATCTACTTATGACAGCTCCCAAAAGAATCTTCAAGTCAAAATAAAAATTATTACACTTATCGTTAATTTGATGGTCTATCATCAATCTATTTTTCTAACCATCTACATATACTATAAAAGTCTTCTGAATGGTAACTAAATCGTTCATCATTAGGAGTCAGTAAAGCTCTTATCTATGTCAAATTAAGAGAAATATGTATATATTTCTGTTGAATTTCTTTGGGCCCTCTCTTTTACTCTTTCTTTCTTGCTCTCTCTCTCTCTCTCTCTCTCTCTCTTCTCACTTTCATATAGAGGTTATATGTTCTGAATCATTTATATCTCTTAATTCTTACTTTTTATATCAGATTTGCTGTTCCCTTGGACTTTTTTTTATTTTCTTTCAGTCACTCTGCCTCTGTACTGCATGTACTAGTCAGACCCATGTAATGGAGGCATTCGTGAAGTTGAATTTTCCTTCAATGTATTCTGCTAAAGTATTCATTTATTCAACTTATATTTTTGAGAACCTAGCATATGCTCAGGGTTGATGATACAGATACAAATACACAGGTTCTTATTTTAAGAAGCTTACAATAGAGTGGTAAAGACAAAGAAGCGATGGTGTCAATTATTATTGGAAATATTAAGCATATGAAGTAAGCACAGTCAGACAATGAACGCTGCATTTGCTTGTTATCCAAGAAAAGCTGCTATACTCTGTGCTGCAGCATTTTACTTAGAAAGCTGCCTGTCATTTTCCTCAGTGCTGGATCTTGACATGACAGCTCTGAGTCTCTCTAAGCAGCTCTGCTGAATTTTATGAAAGATTTGTTTCCTGATTTTTTATTTTTAAGATAAAAAAGTGACTCTTAAAATTAATCCAACTGGGGGAAAAAAGTTTAATCTCTCAAATTCATGAATTTATAATACCTCTCATTTGATTGCATCAGGTGGGTTTGATCAGAAAAAGAGAATTACTATATGTGATATGCATTAAGGAATTCATTGTAGGAATTAAACCTTGCACAATTTTATAATCTGATTAAGTGGTGCGTGTTGCTTCTGCATGTAGTATTGTGCATGAATGGGGGGAGAACGAGAACAAACTGGAAATAACAAGAATAAAATGAAACCCCCAAAGAAAAACTGAACCCTACATCCAACTTCCATGAACAATTTTGATGATAAAGGTAACCTGTGGAATAAAGTAGAGCTCTTTAGTACAGTTATATTTACATCTGATCCAACATTTGGAAAAGCTGAAAGATGAGATCAGATGAGAGTGGAAAGAATAAAGGATTGATTGTAACCTGACACCAACCAGTTGAACCAGTTATTCAATAACATCATACATGAGATTCAAAAGTGTATGTTGCTTACAAACACCTTCACAGTGTAGAAGTGACAGCTAACAGTCACTAAAAGTGCTAAAAGTCACTGCTAACAGCACCTGGGTGGCTCAGTCAGTTAAGCATCTGACTTTCGCTCAGGTCATGATATTGCAGTTCCTGAGTTTGAGCCCCATGTTGGGCTCTGTGTTGACAGCTCAGAGCCTGGAACCTGCCTCAGATTCTGTGTGTGTGTGTGTGTGTGTGTGTGTGTGTGTGTGTGTGTGTCTGCCCTCCCCTTGCACATTCTCTGTCTCTGTCTCTCTCTCGAAAATTAAATAAATAAATAAATAAATAAATAAATAAATAAATAAATATTAAAAAAAAGAACTGACTGCTAACACATTTCCATTTAACAAATATCATGCAAATGTCTAACCAATACTAACTTGGTACCATACAGAATTCTAAAAAATAAAGTTCCAGATTATTAAGATGACATATTAAGAAAATACAATGATAATCAATTTTCAATCTACAAAACTCCCATAGTTCAAGGATTTGTAATATATAATCTAAAGCTCATCAATGAATAAGGTAGATGATCTATTTTATCTCATTCTAAGACTCAAAACCAAGAAATCTCTGTCTGGTCACATAATTTAAATAACTTTCAGCCTTAAAAATAAAACTGCTAGTTATTTTACCATCAAATGTAGAGTTATTTGAGAATAACGGATAATGGCAATTCAGGACAAGTATGCTATGGCAAAACCAAGTGAGTCCTGAGAACAAAGGGACACTTTTATAGAGGAAAGGGGGTTATTGGAAGGGCTATTACAAATAAAAAGTCCATTGAAGCAAACTGGGAGTTTGAACTATGGTAGTTTCTCGCTGTCTGAGTTGACAGTCTCTCATTGGCTGTGCTGTTGCCAGGGGAGGGAAAAAAAATCTTTCTTCTTCTTGCGGAGGTAGTAAAGTAGTATCTAAAGTACTATCAAGTTGCAAGGTACAGCTTTTCCTGTGGAGTCAGCAATTGACAGACAGGTGATAGGGCATGGGAGCTCCACCTGCTGGCATCTCCACTCCAATTTTTTTTTTTTTTTTTTAAGAGAGGGAGACAAAGAGGATGTGGAAGAGAGGGGTGGCAGAGGCAAAAAGAGAGTGAATCTCAAGCAGGCTCCACATTCTGTGTGGAACCCAACACGTGGCTTGATCCCACAATCTTGGGATCATGACCTGAGCCAACATCAAGAGTTGGACTTCTACATACTGAATAACCCAGGTGCCCCTCCATTCTAAATGAGGTTTCCTTTTATTAATTTTCACAACATGAACAAGAAACCAATTGAATGTGTAACTAGTTAGTAATTAAGAATAAAATGGGAAGAGTAATATTGAAAGTCTCCAATAGAAAACAACGACTGAACCTGAAAAAATAGAACATAAGACCATTTATTCACTCATCCATCCTCTACTTCATCATCCTTCTATTCATCTAGCCGTTTGGTAAATATTGTCTATAAATTGTGTAATAATCAAGGCTACAAGAATACAAAGATATATACAAAGGCATGGCTGCCATTGAAAAATTGATATCTTAGTGAAGAATCAATACATAGGACTATATCACAAAGCAGTATGAAGACTATCCTACAAGTGCACATCAAGTACAGAATCATTGTGTGAGAAGGAATAAACATAATTCATTCAGTACAGATAAATACCATTATGTACTATTGTTCGTTTCAACTCAGATATGAAGAAGGAATCAAACACTGAAAAGAAATCTATTCAATATTACACTTGTTTCACTGACTGCTTAGTTTTTTTTTAAATTTAGTTGTTTTTGTTTGTTTGTTGTTTGCTAACTTGTTTTTTTGCCAGCCTGAATATACAAAGTAAACCTAAAGATGGAGTGATGACACAGGTGGAGTCTTACACTGTGGTAGCAGGGTAGATTTGTATCTAACAGACATTCCTATTCTATACTTTAGGAGATCCCAATTTTCTTTTGACAGCAACATGCATTAGGGATGAATAATGATTGCTCTAAATTAGTTTTAAAAGCTTAAATCTGTTGTCCTTGGCAAATGATTATTCTAGAGTTGGGCATTTGATCCAGTTCTGGCCATTACATGTATGGAAAATTTTGCTAAAGAGTTATGGAAACACTTTACTCTCTTTTGGAAGAATCAACAGAGATATCCTCTCTTTCCTTCTCTCTGAACCTTTTTGCTTTGGGCATTACACGAGAGTGTGGAGCATCTTGCCTCTTTACAGTTGTATTGTGGCCACAAAGACAAACAGAATGCCAAGGAATCATACAGCAGCCCAATGAAGCCAGGATATCATTAAACTGTTTTCATTCAACCATCGAATCCCTGAGAGCAGATTTTTTCTTAAGTGAAGTATCACCTATTTGAATTTTTAAAAGAAGTTTTAGTGTGGTGTTATGTTACTCAAAGCTGAAACATCCTTAAGAGGACCTGATGAGCCTTGTATGAACTAAGAAATATTTGACTTTAGATATGCTCAAATTTATTTAATTCAGCAGAGATACTCTTGTATAATTAAAAGGTACTTGAAAAGAAATTAAGGATTATATGCCATATGACTAATTATATAAGTGTTTATATTGCTATACTTTCATTCAATAAACATTTATGAAGAAATTTTACATAAAGTGTATAGAAGGTATATACATGAAATAAAGTGTTCACAGTATACATGGTATTTATCTAATGGGAAAGATTATTTGGGGCACATCTACTGGAAAACTAGGCAGAATGTGGCCTATGTCATAAGAGACAGATGGAATAAATTTTCAAGGAATTCAGGACAAGAGTAAGTCTTGTTTTCTTTTAGCATCAATGAAAACATTATGAAGAGAGAGGCATTTTTAGGATATTTTCCTCTGAAAGATGGGAAATATTATTGGAAGACATGATGCAGAAGGCTACTCATTTCAAAGAAAAATAATTAATGAAATATTTTGTATAGGCAGAAGATTTTGATTGGGGTTTTATTCTGGGTGGTGTGGCAATATCAAGAAAATTTTATACCTTGTTTTCTACAGGGATTTGAAATTTAAACAAGCATTTTTAATAATGTCATACTACAACCAGAGCCCGCATCTATGTAGATAAATGTGTTCTTAATGGGTACGACTGATGGGAAAGAAGAAAAATGGCAGCCATAAAGATTTAATACTAGATAACTTTAGAATAAACACAATGAATGCTGTATGAGAGTAGTATCAGTTATCAGTGTGTTAGTGTTTAGTAGCATTACTTCTGTTAGAAAATTGTGAGTTAGTGGAAAACTTAATATTCTCTTGTCTTTAGCCTTATCAGTAGGAAGCCCTGTTGTTGAGTATATAGCTTACGCATCACTACATTTTTAAGATCATATTACCAAATGTCATCATATAACACATGAATAACAAGAACATTAGTTTCTAAAACACTTCAAGCAAGAGTAACTACCACAAGTACTTTCTAAAACATTTTTTTTGGAAATTTGAGTATATCTATTCTTATTTACACATAGAATATTATACAAAATGAATTTTTTTTAATTTTTTTTCAACATTTATTTATTTTTGAGACAGAGAGAGACAGAGTATGAATGGGGGAGGGGCAGAGAGAGAGGGAGACACAGAATCGGAAACAGGCTCCAGGCTCTGAGCCATCAGCCCAGAGCCTGACGCGGGGCTGGAACTCCTGGGCCGCGAGATCGTGACCTGGCTGAAGTCGGACGCTTGACCGACTCCGCCACCCAGGCGCCCCTATACAAAATGAATTTAATAAGCTTTTTGAAATAAGCATTCTGTTGGGGAAATTTAGTTTTTCAAATGTATGGTTTCAGAAGTGAGTACTCTCATATTATCTCTATACATGATATTGGCTCAAGAATTCTTCTCTTGAAAAAATTACTTCTTATCAGGAAAGCTTGTAAGTTTTTAAGTATATAAGTTCGTAAGTATAAACTATTTGGAAAAACTAAATTCTAATGATTCATTAGAATATTATTGAACTACTACTCCTACACTTTTGGAGTGGTGTTGAGCAAAGGACTTGAAGAACAAGGATGAGATCCAAGTTTGTTCTGAGTAATAGAGTTGGGCCTTTATCTACATATCTACATAGCAAGTAACACAGTCTATAGAGAAAGACACTGTCTATATTTCCCAAAATCTTCAACAGGTGATAAAATCATGCCAGGAAAATTGGACTTTATAATAAGGCCTCAAATAAGAAAAGGTATATAAAATAAGTGGGTTCTGAGACATAATACACAGCATGGTGACTATAGTTAATAATATTGTATTATATATTTGAAAATTGTCAGGAGAGTAGAACTCAAAAGTTCTAATCAAAAGGGAAAAAAGGTAACTATGTGTTGTGATAGATGTTAACTACACATATTGTGGTATCATTTTTCAATAAATATAAATATCGAATCCCTATGTTGTACACCTGAAACTAATATAATGCTATATGTTATTTAAATCTTAACTTTTTTTAAAGGAAAAGAATAATGACCAGGGCAAGAAAGATTTTCACTAAATTCTTTGAATATAGGATTTTGGGGCGAGATGTTTGAAAAATACAATGAAGAAGTTTTGCTCTGGTTCTTTTGTGTCAAGGCCTTCAATTACTATAAAATATTTTGGATGTGGAATTTTTTTCTTTCATCATAAGAATAAGAAACACATTTTATAAGGTAGTTGAAGATGTAATATGTATTTACACAGGTAAAAAAATATAATGAACAAATGATTAATAAATTACTTTTATCTGTAGTAATAAATAATTTTATAAAATAAGTTGTATTCAGATTGACATGAAAGAAAAGATCAGATTTCTGAAGATAGAGTTGGAAGAAAACAATCTCTAACATAGAAAATACTCAGAGGAAATGTATAAAGCCTAGAAGCTTAGTTTAGAGAGTGGAACTCAGTATAAGCTTTAGTTGAGTTTGAAGTTTTCTTAAAACTAGATATCATAGAAGATATGATATTTATTAGTGCATAGTGAAAAAGTGAATTTTATATTATTTTTGATTTTAATTAAAATAATAGTATGAAGGTTAATGAAAAAATCATTAGAGAAGGAGATACTGAAGCTCCTCAAAAAGAAACAGAGAGAGACAGCGACAGATAGAAAATAATTGATTCACTTAAGAGAAAAGTAGGGCGCCTGCGTGGCTCAGGTTGGTTAAGCATCTGACTCTATCTAGATCTTGGCTCAGGTCATGATCTCACATGAGTTCAAGTTCTGCTTGGGTCTCTGTTTCTCCTCCTCTCTCTGCTGCTCCACCCAAAATAAATAAATACACTTAAAAAAAATAAATAAAGAAGAGAAAGGTATCTGGGAGTCCTAGTAAAAAGGTACAACAGAAATAGGGATCATATAAGTTGTCATTAATTTCTTTATTCATACTTTCAGTCATTCAACAAGAATATTTGCCAAAGGCTGCATTATTTCGTGGGACACAACAGTGAGCACAATTGACAAAATTTAGTTTCATGAATCATTGGTAGAAAAAGATGTTAAACCACAAAAATGTAATAGGTGCTATAGAAGTAGACAGGACTAGAAAAGAATAATGGGGCAGGCAAAATTCGAGGGCATTCCTCACTGAAGGAGAACAAAAGTCAAGGTGATAAAGGAAGTTCCGGGTGTTGAATTGCTTGAGCACAGACTCAAGAGTTGAGTGGATCTTCAGTATTTAAGGAATTGTAAGAAGGCCTGTGCTACTGGGAATACACCAATCCATGAGATCAGAGAGGAAGGAAGAAGAATGATTCATGACTTCCGGAATTACAGATGTGATTTTAAGAGCAATTGGAAGGCATTACAATGCTCAAATAAGATTATCGATTTAAAATGTAAAACAATGATTCAGACTTCTGGGTGCAGATGTATTAGAAAAGGAGCAGGAGGGATATTATTTCATCCGGGAAGAAATAATAACAAAAGCTAAAGTAGTGGCAGTGGAATTTAAAAGAAATTAAGAGATTTGAGATATAATTTAGAGTAGAAACAAGAAGGCATTTAATTTTATATGTATATTTGAGTCTGTGTTACTTTAAAAGTTCAAATTTTATTTTTAAGATGTGCATTGTGTAATGGTGAAAATAAAATTAGCAAATAATAGACATAAATAATATAAATTTATACAGCATACAGTTCTGCACTAGATTCTAGATGTGTATATAAAGTGAAAATTATGATTTAGATAAATAAAAATCAAAAAACTTTAGCTGATTTGTCATTAAAAAATTAACTTATTTACAATTGTCTTCTTAAACTAAAAGGTAGAAAGTGTTTCACATTATATATTACTCAAGCTGTAAAGAGACACTGTGGGCTTTAAAGTTATTAATTTTTCACCTTTGAAATAGTGTTCTAGCCTAAAGAGAATGGGCTGGGATGCTTTTCTCACATTAATTCTATACAACAATAAACTTCTTTGAATACAAATTACCTGGAACTCCTGGGAATCCAGTGGGCATACACTCTATGTTTAAAATAATTAAAAAGAAGAGAGAGAAGAAAATAAAGTGGTTATTGTAGAAAATGGAAAAGGAGAACTAAGAGTTGTTAAAATGACCTCTAATACTAACAAGCCACGTACAACAGCTACCTATAGAGATGACTGTTTCGCCTAATCATGTTAGGTCTTTTAACATGGTAAATTATAAAGCAGAGTTCAAGAATGGCCAGTTACTGCATTTTATTGTACTGCATGCTATTATGTATTGATTTCTTCATACTACAATATTGGCTGCAGAAAATGTAATTCTCTAAGCAGTGACCTCCCAAAGTAAACAGAATCTCAGAAAAGGAAATTATTGTTTGCCAGTTAAATGTTATAAAGTAAAATTGAACATGTTTTTAGTTGAATTTCATAACAGACATTAAGAATATTCATTTTACTTATCAAGAAAAGGCCCTAAATTTAGGTAAGAATTGAACAAATACACATGTATTTTGATGAGAGCTCTCAAGAGAGGAACTAAATTTGTAATCTTGCAGAGAACATTTTTAAAAATCATCGCCTATGAAATAGCAGCATACATTTGGACTAGAAACAAAATAATCATTACAATTTACCTGAAATATGGGCATATCATCAACATTGATGGTTAATTTAATATTCATGAAAAATGAAATGTGATGTTTATTAGTTTTGCATTATCAATATATTCAGTAAAAATAAATTTTATTATTGATTATTATATTTTGATGTAAGTATGAGATGTCTTGTGTTCCTCAGTTTCTACCCATAAATCAGTTAGAAATAGAGCTGAACAAACACCACTAAAGTTCAAATATATGTTTTAATTTGAATATTCCTCTTTTCAAAAATTTTTTAATATTTATTTAGTTTTGAGAGAGAGAGAGAGAGAGAGAGACAGACAGACAGACTGCAAAGGGTGGCAGGCCAAAGAGAGGGAGACACAGAATTCAAAAACAAGCTCAAGGCTCTGAGCTGTCAGTACAGAGCTCGATGTGAGGCTCAAACCGAAAAACTGAGATCATGACCTGAGCCAAAGTTGGACACTTAACCGACTGAGCCAGCCAGGCGCCCCCTAATATTCTTCTTTACTGGATATTTTTACAAAACATTATATTCCATTTTCTGGGTAATAATATTGCTTAATAACACTATGGGGAATTAAGTATTTCGTGCATTGTTAAAGCAATTTTCTACTATAAACTGTAGAAAAACATATTGCACTCAATTCTCATCAACATGAAATTCCTGTCAAACTGTACCTTCTATATTCAAAACATTGACAAATGTTAAATATTGCTAAGTATTAAATATTAAACTATGGTTTAATTAAAGATCTTATTCACTTACTAATTTATTCACAAAATTTCATGAACCATTATCATATGACACTTTTCTAGCAAATAGGATATAACACTGGGTTAAAGCTAGCTGTCCTCAATAACTTTATAATTGAATTCTCTGTATGGCAAGTAAAGAAAACTTTTTTATGAATTCATATTGTTGACATGCTATGGATGAAACAAACAGGTTTATAGACAGTGGACTGGAGAGACATTTTGAGACTATAAAATAATTGTAAGGTTGACAGACTACACAAAGACAATGGGGTGAAAATTTTATATAGCTAAATAATCAAGTATAAATAGATACAATATTTCTGTAACTTATTTATCGATAAAGTAACCTAAAAGCAGGGGGAAGTAAATACTCTTGCTCTATCCACACCCAATATATATACACTCACTATAGCCTTGGATTTTATTACATTATTTTGCACATCCCTTCTAAAGCCTGGAATATATTTGTCTGGTACTTTACCTTTTAAAAAATCATGCCATGGGAATGCAAGCTGGTGCAGCCACTCTGAAAACAGTATGGAGGTTCCTCAAAAAACTAAAACTAGAACTACCCTATGACCCAGCAATTGCACTACTAGGCATTTATCCAACGGATACAGGTGTGCTGTTTCGAAGGGACACATGCACCCCCATGTTTACAGAAGCACTATCAACAATAGCCAAAGTATGGAAAGAGCCCAAATGTCCATCAATGGATGGATGGATAAAGAAGATGTGGTATATTAATACAATGGAGTATTACTTGGCAATCAAAAAGAATGAAACCTTGCCATTTGCAACTATGTAGATGGAACTGGAGGGTATTATGCTAAGTGAAATTAGTCAGTCAGAGAAAGACAAAAATCATATGACTTCACTCATATGAGGACTTTAAGAGACAAAACAGATGAACATAAGGGAAGGGAAACAAAAATAATATAAAAACAGGGAGGGGCCAAAACAGAAGAGACTCATAAATATGGAGAATAAACTGAGGGTTACTGGAGGGGCTGTGGGAGGGGGGATGAACTAAATGGGTAAGAGGCACTAAGGATTCTACTCCTGAAATCATTGTTGCACTATGTGTTAACTAATTTGGATGTAAATTAAAAAAATAAATAAATAAATAAACAAGCTATTAAATGCAAAAAAAGAGAAGATATACAGATGTTGTATAAGCATGTACTCAGCAGTCAAAAAGGGACATACTGCTGATATACACATCAACCTGGGTAAGTCTTCAGAGATTATGCTGAGTGACAAAAGCCAATCCCAAAAGGTTACATACTGTATGACTCTAGTGATATAATCTTCTTAAATTGACAAAATAATAGAAATGGAGAATAGATTAGCAGTCAATTAGTTAGCAGGTCAAGTGGTATGGATAGGAGATGGGGTGGTGGGAAGAAAGTAGGTATGATTATAACCTCACAAGGCCAACATTAGAGGTCTTAGTGGTAATGGAATCATTCTGTATCTTGATTGGGGTGGTCATACAATTGCATACAAACACACACACATGAATGAGTACAGGTAAAACCAGGGAAATCTGAACAATATTGGTAGATTATATCAATGCTGATATTCTGGTTGTGATATTGTACTATAATTTTCTAAGAAGTTACCTTGGGGGTAAACTGTGTCTGATAAACAGGATCTCTCTGTATTCTTTCTTATGACTGCATGTGAGTCTGCAATTATCTTAAATTAAAAGTTTGATTTAAAACATTGTAGAAAAATCACGCCAATTTTATCTCAATGGAATAAGAGCAAAAATTAACTACTGGGACTAAATCAAAATAAAAAGCTTCTGCACAGCTAAGTTAACAATCAACAAAGCTAAAGGGCAATTTTTTTTTAATTTTTTTTTCTTTCAACTTTTTTTTATTTATTTTGGGACAGAGAGAGACAGAGCATGAACGGGGGAGGGGCAGAGAGAGAGGGAGACACAGGATCGGAAACAGGCTCCAGGCTCTGAGCCATCAGCCCAGAGCCCGACGCGGGGCTCGAACTCACGGACCGCGAGATCGTGACCTGGCTGAAGTCGGACGCTTAACCGACTGCACTACCCAGGCGCCCCAAAGGGCAATTTACTTAATGGGGAAAGATATCTGCGAATGACATATCTGATAAAGGGTTATTATCCAAAATCTATAAAGAATTTATACAACTCACCACCCAAAAAACAAATGATCCAATTAAAAATGGGCAGAAGACATGGACATTTCTTTCAGAGACATACAGACAGCCACCAGATACATGAAAAGATGTTCAACATCACTGATCGTTAGCGAAAAGCAAACCAAATCTACAATAAGATATCACTTCACATGTGTCAGAATGGCTAAAACCAAAATCACAGGAAACAACAAGTGTTGGTGAGGATGTGTAGAAAAGGGGAATCTTGCCATTGTTAGTGGGAATGCAAACTTGTGCAGCCACTGCAGAAAACAGTATGGAGGTGTCTCAAGAAATTAAAAATAGAACTACCCTATGCTGCAGTAATTTCAGTACTGTACTGAATATTTACTCAAAGAATAAACAAACAAACAAAAACTCTAGGGCCACATGGATGGCTCAATCGGTTAAGCGTCTGATTTCAGCTCAGGTCATGATCTCACGGTTTGTGAGTTCAAACCCCATATTGGGCTCTGTGCTGACAGCTCAGAGCCTGGAGCTTACTTCGGATTCTGTATCTCCTTCTCTGTCTGCCCCTCCCCCACTAATGCTCTGTTTCTCTGTATCTGTCTCTCTCTCAAAAACAAATAAACATTTAAAAAGTTTTAAAAAGTATACAAAAGACTATGCATCCTATGTTTATTGCAGCATTATTTACAAAAGTCAAATTATGGAAGAATCCACAGTGTACATATGGATAAAAAGTAGGTGGTATATAATGGAATATTATTCAACCATAAAAGAATGAAATATTGCCATTGCAGCAACATGGATGGAGCTAGATAGTATAATGCTAAATGAAATAAATCAGAGAAAGACAAATACCATATGATTTCTTTCATATGTAGAATTTAAGAATCAGACACATGAACAAAGGAAAAAAGAGAGAGAAACAAACCAAGAAACAGACTCTTAACTATAGAGAACAAATAGATGATTACCAGAAGGGAGGTGGAAGGGGAATGGGTGAAAACAGGTGAAGGAGATTAAGAGTACACTTATGATG
Organism: Herpailurus yagouaroundi; assembly: GCF_014898765.1. Classification (NCBI taxonomy): domain Eukaryota; kingdom Metazoa; phylum Chordata; class Mammalia; order Carnivora; family Felidae; genus Herpailurus; species Herpailurus yagouaroundi. The sequence continues at coordinate 5,122,322 of NW_024412440.1, read as the reverse complement.
AATGCTGATAGAATTGTTGATTCATTACATTGTATACCTGAAAGCAATATAACTATACTGGAATTAAAATAAAAAACAAAAAAAATCATGCCAATGTATATACTTCTCTCACAAAAAAGTAATGTTTTAAATGATCTAGTATCAAATATAGCCAATGTCATATTTTTATCCTATACTTTTGTTTCACTCCTGGAAATCTAGTAAACCACTAGGGGTATATATGCCTAAGTTTGAAGAAAAGAATGTAATATATGAGGTATGTTTTATCTATCTATCTATCTATCTATCTATCTATCTATCATCATCGATCTATCTATGTATCTATTTACAATACAACATAAGGGGCAGAATTTCTGGGATGACGACGTAAAAACCTCTCTGAATTTGTTCTTCAATAAAGGCAACAAAAATACTGATGAATTGTCAATACCACTTCAGAACTACGGAAATTAAACAAATTTGCAATCTGTTTATTGAAGAGAAACTGCAGAACTGCTGAGCAGTGGGATTTTACGGCATTGTACATATACTAGTCTCATTTCCTCTCTCCCCAGTTCTATGATATCCTTAAATACAAGTAACCTTGCAATCACAGTAACTGTGAAAAACAGCAACATTGATGCCATGTTTATAGTTTCACCAAAAGCCTTATTCCCAGAACAACATCACTCAGATTTGTTTTGCACCTCTCTGGAAAAGCAACATTATCTGCAGGAAGTTTTCATCATTTGACCTTACAAGGAGTTCACTCCATGGGAAAAATCCAATTCCCAGAGAATTAGCTAGAACATATATCAGCTACAATTATTGCACATCACATCTCGCTGGAATAACAACTGGGGAATACAAGGGCTCAGTGAAAAATTTTAAAGGAAGATCTGAGGAACAGGATGTCCACAGGGGAGTTTGAAAACTCTGACATAGTTCTAGGAATCTGGAGGCTAAACACATGTATATACTAGATTCCTATTCCTACTGTAGCAAATTATTATACACAATTATTTACAACACATAAATTTATTATCTTTAAGTTCTATAGGTCATAAATCTGATGTATTGTCATTAAGACTGAGTTTATTTCTAGAGGCTCTACGGTGGAATTCATTTCTTCGCCTCTTCCAGCCTTGGCCTCCGTCCTCTTCCATCTTCAAAGCCCTCAGTGGTTGGTGGAGTCTTTTGTACATTGTATGACTTTCACTTAATCTATTTCTTCCTACCTCTTATACTTTTAGGGATCCTTGTAATTGCATTGAGCCAACCTGGATAATCCAGAGTGATCTCCTTACTTTAAGGTCAGATGATTAGCAATCTTAATTCTCCATTGACATATAACATAACATATTCATAGGTTTTGGGGATTAGGATGTGGACTTTTATGGGGGCTTACCACAATCGGTGTATAGATATTTTATTTTATTTTTACATTTTATTTATTTTTGATAGACAGAGAGAGACAGAGCACAAGTGGGGGAGGGGCAGAGAGAGACAGAGACAAAGAATCTGAAGCAGGATCCAGGCTCCTAGCTGTCAGCACAGAGCCCAACGTGGAGCTCGAACTCACAAACCGCGAGATCATGACCTGAACCGAAGTCGGACGCTTAACCGACTGAGCCACCCAGACGCCTCCGTGTATAGATATTTTTTAAAATAAAGTGTAAACAAAGCCAATTATACTTTCTACAAACTATTTCAAAGAAAACTGTACTCTTGTACAGCTTCTAACAGAGGAAAAAAAATATTACAAGATACATTCAGTGATGCCCATTGGGAGAGCATACTTTGGATATAATCTTCTGTATTCCTTAATGTAAATATTCAGTATGTCCTTTGAGTTTGATATCATTCATTCACATTACTAATACACTTTTCTTGATTTAACTTCATGCCTCTCACCATTTTGGTGCCCACTGCTTCCCTCAGAAAATTTATCATGACAAAATAATAAATTGGATTTCTGCTATGCTTCACTGTGTTGAGAATTTGGTAATTGTAATTCAGTCATTAAATATAAACTTGACAAATTCTAGATTTATTAATGTAACTGAATACTATTTTTTTCTGAAATAATAAGAATATGCAATATCAATGTAAAACCACCACGTGTTTTTCTACTTTAGTAGACATGTGATTCAGCTTTCTCATATGCCTTTTTGTTTTCTCTTTAATTCTAAAGTTATTTTTATTTATTTTTTGTTATTCTTATTGCTTGTCTTATTGTTTTCCAAGATGTTTCCATCATTAGAATGGGTCTTGGTAAAATAATCCTCAGGTACTTAATTTCCCATTTTCAAAATATTTCATTCTTTTGGCTTAAGAGAAATCTCCCCAAAGTAGTAAAACTCTATTTAAACAAAGTCCTCCATTTCCAGCACTTAAGCATAAAGGAAGGAAAAGGTATACAGGGAACATATTTTGTGATTTTAATGACTGTGAGTTCATAGTTGACATCTTTTTCTAAAGCAAAAATTTAAAATGCACAACGTAATTGGCTCACCATTGGTTAGGAAACTAAGATCTATATTTTGTTTCTTTTTTTATAAGAATTTATTATTATCTTATTTTTTTAAATATTTTAACATTTATTTATGTTTGAGAGAGAGAGAGAGAGAGGGAGAGAGAAAGAGAGAATGAGTGGGGGAGGGGCACAGAGCAATGGAGACACAGAATCAGAAGCAGGCTTCACGCTCTGAGCTGTCAGCACAAAGCCTGACGCCGGGCCTGAACTCACGAACCATGAGATCATGAACTGAACCAAAGTTGGAAGCTTAACCGACTGAGCCACCCTGGCACCCCTGGACTTCATTATTATTTTAGATCAGTTTTAAGTTCACAGCAAAATTGAGGGATTTCCCTTTCTTCCACACACATAAAGGCTACATCATTTTCAACATTCGCCACCAAATCAGTACATTTGTTACAATTGATGAACCAACATTGACACATCATAATCACCCAGAGTCCGTAGTTTACATTATGGTTCCTTCTTGTACTACATATTATATGGGTTTAGACAAATGTATAATGACATGTATCCATCATTATGGTATCATACAGGGTATTTTCACTACCCTGAAAATACTCTGTGTTCTGCCTATTCATTCCAATCTCCTACGTCTCCAACAAGCATTGATTTTTTTACTGTCTCCATATTTTATCTTTATCAGAATGTCATATAGGTGGAATCACACAGTATGTAGCTTTTTGTATTGGCTTCTTTCAGTGAAAAATATGCTTTTAAGTTTCCTCCATGTATTCCCATGTTGGTGGCTCATTTCCTTTTAATGCTAAATAACATTCCACTCTGTATGGATCACAGTTTATGAATCCATTTACCTCCTGGAGGACATCTGGTTCCTTCCAAGTCCTGGCAGTTATGAATGCTACAAGTATCCATGTACAGGTTTTTCTATGCACATAACTTTTCAACTACTTTTGGTAAATTACAAGGAATGTGGTTATTGGACCATATGTTAAGAGTATGCTTTAGTTTTGTAAAACACTGCCAAACTGTCTTCCAATGTGACTGTACCATTTTGCATTCTTACTAGCAATAAGAGCTTCTGTTCTTCCACATGCATGCCAGAATTTTGTGTTGTCATAGTTCCAGATTTTGTTCACTCTAATAAGTATGTAGTGATATCTCATTGTTTTAATTAGCATTATCCTAATGACATATGATGTGGAGCATGTTTTCATATTCCAATTTTCCCTCTGTATATTTTCTTTGGTAAATGTACATTAAGGTCTTTGGCTCATTTTTTTAATCAGACTGAATTCCTATTGTTGAGTTTTTTAAAGAGTTCTTTGTATATGTTGGATAACAGCCCTTTACCAGATGTGTCTTTTTCAACATTTTTCCCAGTCTGTGAATTGTCTTCTCATTGTCTTTACATTGTCTTTTACAGAGAATATATATATATTTTTCTTTTAACAAAGGCCAGATTATCAATTATTTCTTTCATGAATCATATCTTTAGTGTTATGTCTAAAATGTCATTACCACACCCAAGGTCATTTAGGTTTTCTCCTACATATTTGTATTGCATGATATCTGTTTAAATGAAAATAATATGTATTTTATTACATATACTACTGGACATATAGTGATATTAATAATAGCTAACATTATTAAGTACTTACTATGTGTTAGGAGTTTTGTTAAATTCTTATCATTGGTTATCTCATTAGGTGAACTAATGAACCATATGAAGTAGGTTCTTTTATTATCAAGATTTTATAGAGAAGGAATCTGGAATAGGAGAGGTTAGGGTAATTTATCCAAGGTCACACAGTTATTAAGTGATATAGCTAATGGTTTAACATGGGCAATGTAATTCCAAACTTTGGACTTGCAGTAAGAGTATTATTCTACCTCTATACTATGCTATATCCTGTTCACATCTATTTGGGGGAGGACTATAATTACTCCAAGTAAAAAACACATTAGTAAGTAAATTCATATTCACATTTCCATCTTTTTAGAAGCTTTCTCCATGAGCAGTAAAGATATAATTAATTAATTTGCATTGGTTTTCTGATATATATGATACTTCATTTTCTCATTCTCTGATGTTGTATCATACATTGGTAAGCTATAAAAACACAACAAATGAAAAAAATCACAAAGTTCTTTTGTGTTCCTATCAAGAGGATAACTTCCTACTTTATTTCTGTGTACATTCTAGCACAATAAAAACTGAATTACTTCCACATTTTCAATGTTCAATATACAAAGAATTGACAAAATACTGGTGGTTTTACTTTTTATGTTGCTTTTGAGATACTTTATCTTTAGTAAAGTGAATACAAGACACAATTGAATGTTACCAACTTCTCAAGTTTGGAACTTCCCCCTCTACATTATATCCCTCAGTAGAATACTGATGAATGTTCATGCCTTTATGTTCATGTATATATATGTTACATATAATAATTTACTGGATTATTTTATTTATTTTGAAGGTTATTATTAAAATGTCTCTTTCATTAACAGTTAAGCTAAAATATATGACACATTCATGGAATGGTGAATCTAAGGTGTTGATGATTTTTGTACTTCTTGAGTCAATCAACATTAATGGGTACCTAGTACACATCATATGGAGAGTTGAATGGTCAACTACATACAATGCCCATATCACCTGTGCCTTGGGGAAAAAAACAGACCTAAATGAACTTATCACTAAAAGTATTAGATTACAATAGAAGTAATTTCTTTCAAGGGAAAATCTGTCATACTATTAGAGCATAAAGAGAAGTGATATTACGTAGGGGGTCATAGAAAGCTTCTCTGAGGAACAACATTTAAGTTGTGACCTGTGGATATATTGCAGTTAGGCAATGAAATCAGAGGAAAGCACTCAGGTCACAAGGAAGAAGAACTTGTCATGTACAGGTAATAAAAGTATTTCTGAAATGAGGAGGGATGAAGAGGGATGATGTGAATATAAGAAAATAGCTATGACAAATAATGTGGTCATTGAACTTCCTGTTATGTTTTTAGAAAGCAATAGACATCATTGAAGGATGCTAAATTAAGGAGTGTTATGATCAAAATTTCACTCTTGAAAAGGAGCAGTCTCAATATTGTGTGAATATTGAGTTGAAGAGTGTTCAGAACGGATGCGGGAAAATCAGTCAGTGTCCCTACCCAATTAAACCACCTGTAAACAAAAGAAAGTCATCACTTACAACTGAAGTCTACCATTACCACCTTTTAAAAACCATTCTTGATTGTTCTTCCTCTTGGAAGAATTCATCAACTCTACTATTGTGCATTTATTATACCTTATACAGGTCTCTATCATCAAAACTATTTATTTTGTTATTTTAAAATGACTTACTTTTCTATATAAACGATAAGCTTACTGGAAACAGGAAGTATACCTTAACTCATCTTTCTATGCCTTCTGCCTAACACACTGCTTCATACATACCAGGCACTGAATATATGATGGCTGAAAAACTTAATACACTAATCAAAGAATACACAAGAGAGCCCTTGGGTTAATTTTCACACTGTGGTAGATAAAGTTATAGGAATGCAAGAAAAAAAATTATAAAGGAGATGGTCTGAGAACAGTAGAGAAAGAGCAGCCAGAGGAAGAGAATCCTATGCAAATGAATGAAAGTGAGTAGTTAACAGGATAATTAGGAAAACAAGAAAAAAATATAACCAACAAGGTTAAATGAATGGGTAACATAAACATAATGTTGAGAAAGATTTCCATAAAGCCAAGTACTATAGAAAGAGCAACTCATAAAAGCTAAGGAGTGAAATACATCTAATGACCTTGACCACCCCAAGGATGCAGCTGCATGCATTTCGTTCTGTCATTCCCAGTGAAGGGCTGAGGGGGTGGTATCCGATTGCATTGAATTGAGAAGTAAGTTGGAAGAGGAATAAGTAAGTAGATAGAGGGATGAAAGAGAAAATGAGTGATATATTTTTTTAAAGTCTATATTTTTGTTTGGATATTAATAAGGAACAATTGTGCATATTTATATTTTGAGAGAAAAAGAAGGGTGATTGTAGAAGAAATTTGTATTTATTTACTTAATTTTTGTGATTGTTAACTTCCTCCAGATCTCATGGGTCTTCATCTATGCCCAGAGGGTGACTGCTAAATAAAAAACAAACAAACAAACAAACAAACAAACAAGGATGCCCAGCAGGGTCACATAGATGGTTGTATTTAGGTACAAGATAGCAACAAGCTGGAATTATAGGGATAGCTTATGCATAGCTGAGCTGTGGTACAGTTAAGTGTGTTACCTGGGCTCTCTGTGGATTGGATGATTTGAATAATTTCGCAGGCTCTGGGACAAACAGCAGTCCCTACGTGTCTGCTCCCTGGTCCCCTGGCAAAGAGGGCAGTTGCATAGTGGCCCAGAGTATGAGAACCCAATTAAGGATGTGGCTGGAGTGTGAACTTAATCAGCTGCCCAAAGGGGAACTGGCTGGTCTCTTGTATCAGGGCCTCCGACTTGGGTCAAGACAGCATTACACACACACACACACACACACACACACACACACACACACACCATACTACACAGAGTACTTTCTATGATATAATCCTTAAAATTCAGGCCTGCAAGATACAGAGTAAGGTGAAAAAAAAAGTGGAAAGGAAAACAAGAAGTGACAGGGTACCAATACAGGAAGCTAGAGAGAGAAAGATTTGCTGACAAATTAGAGGATGTGAAATAAAGCAAGAGGTCAATGATGAGCTCAATATTTTTTGCCCCAGAAATTAGAAAAACGAAGCTGCCATTAAAATGAAGGGATATTGTTTGTGTGTAGGCGTGGGGTAAGATATGTTTGATGTGTAAGATCAAAAGTTACCCTGGAAATATGGATTTTGAGATATCTATTAAACTTATAATGTCAACTGTCAACTAGGCAATTCAATACATAGGTCTGGGGTTTAGGTGTAAAATCTGTGCTTAAATTTTAAATTATTGGCACATAAATGATATTTAATCTCATAAACTAGATGAGATTATTTAGGGTAAAGTATAGATTAAAGAGAAAAGACAAAGACTGAGCCCTGAGATTGCCCCCTGGGGTGGGGAAGTGTAGAACAGCTCACACTAATAGATCAGGAAAAAGAGGGGAAAAAAGTGTTAGAGTTCAGGAGTGTTAGAAGAAGGAGCACAAAATGCAATATCTTGAAAAAAAAAGAGAGAAAATATAAAGGAGGAAGGATTATAAATTCAAATAAAAATTGATAACTGATCATTGGAATTAGCAAAGTGTAAATCATTGTTAAACTTTATAAGAACAATTGTATTAAATGGGGGAGTGTATGAAATTTTGGTTTGGAGAGAGATCAAGTTAGAGGAAGGATATAGGTCATTTCTTTGTGTCATTGTTTGCTTTTGAAAGCAGAATTAAAAAAATGAGGCACTGTCTAGTTGCTTATTAGTTTGTTGGTTGGTTTTAACATGGAAGCAATACTAGCATGTAATTACACTGATTATTACCCATCAAAGACAAACAGGTTAAAGTTTGAAGTTAAAATCTGGGATGGAAGGCTACTATAAGTTTTTAGAGTTTATGTTTTAGTTTTTATATAAGCTTTACCAATAGCTTTTAGAATACATGCATATGTTTTCACCACTATATTTCCTTTGTCACAGAAATAGATACTCTGGCCGGAGCACCTGTGTGGCTCAGTTGGTTAAGTGTCCAAGTTTGCCTCAAATCATGATCTCAGCATTAGTGAGTTCAAGCCCACATCAGGCTCTCTGCTATCAGCTTATTAGCAAAGAGCCCACTTCAGATCCTCTGTCTCCCTCTCTGTGCCCCTCCCCACTTGCACTGTCCCCTAAAATAAATAAATATTAAAATAAAGAAACATACCCTAGCCAAAGTCAATTTTCACTAATCTTTATTAAATATAGGCAGAATGAATTAAATATCTATATATAATATTTACAGAATCAGCTAAGAAACTCCAATCTTAGTAAAACAGCAACTCCAAGCCCTCTGCTCTCTGCAATGATCTCAATAGGATTATGTATATTGCATAATTTTCATATATTTCCCTATGTAGGACAGTGTGGAATAACTGAAAATGCATACAAAAGGAGCCAATATTTAGTTTTACTCCTTTCTTATTAATGAACTATGAGTTTGAGCAAACGATTTAATTATTCCAATCTTAATTTCCTTTCTTGCAGAAAAACTTGAGTAGGTCTATTTTAAACCCAAAATTCTCACAATGCTAAAATGTAGACTACATGCTGTTACATTATTTTAGAGAGACGGAGCCTAAGAGAAAATTATTTTTTTTCTATATGCAATTACTACTAATTGAAACATTGAACAAAACTCAACAAAATATATTGGTTTGTATAATATGTTTTGTAAAGGTCATTCATATTTGCCAAAACACAGCCTTCCTTCCAGGCAATTCCAAAACTTCTTTGTCCTCCAAATTTAATAACATACTGAATTTTTAAAAGTAATTCATTCATTCTATCAGTAAGAAAATGGTATTCACAGAAAAATTTTCACTATTAAGAATCAAAGGAATAATATAAAGCCCAATCACTGATGCACTGTTTTATCTGAGACAAAAGACACAGAAACCACAGTAACAACAATTATAATTTCCATAGAGTTCTAAGTTGTGTGGCATAGACAGCTGCTAGATATTTAATAATGTATATTGATTTATAAATGTGTACACACAGAGAAAGCTGATACATTTAAATGTATCAAGGAATAAAAACCAAAAATAAGTTTGAATCCCTAGATTGGAAATTTACTTGATGAATGCTCTCCTAAGGGCTTCAAAAATTCCTTATTTTTTTTTTACATATAACACTGTCTTTATTACCTCTTGCTTCAAGTCCAAAGAATTTCTATAAGAAGCCTATTATAAAGTGAAATAGCTATTCACGATTGAGCATATTTTCTTGGTTCACTTTAGATGGCTTATATCACCAAGAGATATGCAATTTATTTTATTTAAAGAGGGTTTCAAACTTTTATCTGAAGAGTTGAATCATTATTTTTGCTCCTTTGAGTCACTCATCTCTAAAATGGTAAACTAGTAAATACTGTGTATCTGAGGCATCAAGCTGAAAAGCTTGTCAACAGAAACAAGACTTCCAACTCTTAAACCGTTCCAGTTCACTGACTGAATCCATGGACAAAGAACAATTTGAGCATGGGTCAGAGTACTGCTGTCATTTTTATAGCAAGTTCCACCACTGTGCTTACTCAATATCTAGAAGAGACGGCCAGAGCTGACTGGATATAAAGTGCATGTTGAAGAAAATGAGAGGTTTCATGTAGCTGCAAGTAGATTAGGTATGTGTCAATCTATCTGTTGGCACAAATAAAATAATTTCTATGTAGTGGATGATCTGCTAACTATCTCAGAAATGTGAGTTTTCAGAATAGCAGCGGGGTTGTAAGGACAATATGACCACAGGTACCAAAAAAAAGAAATTGAAAAGTAATCTTTTATAGTACATCATAATGCCTTTATAAATAACTCTATAGGAGAGTGGAAAATCTGAAACCATATAAATGCACATATGACTATTAGGAAGGAGACATTTTGCTTTGCTTTATGTTTTCCTTAGGCTTATTTGACATAATCATATCTTCTCCAAAGTAGTAAGTATAAGCACTTTACTGCATACGTTTCAAAAGGGTTTATTGGCTTAAAAGCTTTTTCTTTCTCTACTGTAATTGTCACAGTTTTGAAAGACTTAAATTAGTGGTGATCACATTCGATTTCATATCTTGTAAAGTGACTTAGTCCATACATCCTCAGATCTCAATTCATAAAACCTGAGTTTTTATTACTCCACTATTTGCAAGCACTGTGAACTTGGGCAAGTCGATTACATTCTCAGGTTTTTTTTTTTTTTTAAATCTATAAAATGTGGACATGCATGTCCATTGTGATAGCTTTGTTGTTTTGGATGAAAAACATCAAACAAAGGAATATTTCTAAATAGTCAAATGCAGCATATAAGAATGTATAGAAGAAATGTAGGCTTTGAGGTTCTAATATCTGCTACCTAATTTAATTCTGGTTGACTGACATAATTTAACTGGCCAGATGTCTTTCACTATTCCGTAACCATCCTCCCAGTTCTGACCAGTCAATAGAAACAACCTTAAGATATAGAAAAACTATTCTTGAGCTAAAAATAGGTAAATATTCCATGCCAGCACCTGTAAATAAACTCTCAGATAAACTGCACAGAATAAGTATTTGTATTAGCAGCAGCAGTGTCTTCTTTGTCAATTTCAATACAAACAACAACAAAAAGTTTGCAATTTGAGATACCTCTGAAATATAACTTTTATTTTGGTCAACAAGATGTGTATTTATTTTTACAAGATACTCTTCCTTTTTACATTTAAACTGGCTTAATGGGAGACTAAAGAAAGGTTACTATGTTCTACTTTATTTATAAGACAATTTATTGTGAGAAAATCATATAGAGAGAATTTTCTGCTCTAAATTATTTTGCAGATATTTGTCATTTTCATTCTTTAAAGGAAAAGTGGGTAAAATATTGGTATAAATAGAATAATTCCTTCTTTAAAATATACTGGTATGTCATATAGACTATAAGTTCCCTAAGGGTAGAGGCTATAAACTTTTACTTATTTATGACGTTCCAGAGATGAGAATTTCCTGCCTTGCAGTAGAATTAATGAAAGAAAAAATACTAAATACAATTAAGCACACATGGAAAGCAAAGTGAGCCACCTAATGTATTTACAAAATTTTCTTATGATCTTGTATTATTAAGACATATATTCTTTGATGACTTGGTAGGAACCATGAACTTATTCTCTTATCATGAATTCTTATCGATCATAATGCCTGCCTCTTATGTTAAAATATTGACTTATTTGCATTTAAAAAACTGTATATAACCATAGGTCTGATACTTCACCCAAATTTCCTACTAATGCTTCTAAAGGCAGCATAAAGTTTCCTGATGAAGTCCCCATGACATCATCATTGGGGTCAATTCCATCAAGTATTGCTCTCAAGCATTTTATAGCACTTTGTTTTCAGTGACTACTTGATCAATACCTATCTCTCCACTAAACTCTATGCTGCATGAGGGTAGCATGACTTTTTGTACAATTTTATTCTCAATATCTCTAGAGAACCTGGCAGTATGAGAACATCAATGGATATTTGATCAATGAGTCAATGACTGACTTAAAGAATGAACGAATAAGGTTAGATAATTACAAAGTGCCAAGAGAAATTTCCAATAAAAAGAAAAATCTCTGTGAATATAGCATATTATGACACATTTATGCATCTGGGGCCTCATATAAAAACACAATCGTAAAAGATAAAGGAGATAAAAGTGTTCTTTATTATTTTCAATAGGAACAAAACAGTAGATACTTTTCTTTTGGAATAAAGAATGAATGTTGTCTAGCGAACAACAGTATGGGGGATATTCATTGTTGTACTTGTGTAGTAATCAACATGGTTTGTTGAAGAGACTATTCACTTAATAGTGGCTCAAAGGCAGTTTCGTGATGCTACATTTGCCTTGACAGAAAATATTGAAATGTCTACTTCAGTCTCTGAGATTTTAAGCACTCTTTCCTTGGCCTCCTAAAGGAAGAGTGCTTCCAGAAGGGGGAGAGGACTATCTTATAGTAGCTGTAAGTTAAATAACTGTGGAATGTGCCTGCCACTATCATTACCAGTCCTAGCAATAGTGATTACCTTTTTCTTGGCAAATAATATTATTTTTTTTCTTCTTTAGGTTAAAACATGATAGTATTTTTGTGGTTGCAACTGAATGCTTACATAGAGTTGTTGCTGAGTTGTTGTTTTTAAACCAAAATAATGGTGAAATTTTCTGTAATGCATCAATATATGCCATTTTGCCACTATCCATATAAATAAGAAAAGTCGCAGCGAGTTATGAATGACGACCACGTGCAAAGAAGTGATAAGACTGCACATTTTCACTCTTTTCTTGGCAGTATCCCCCTTCCTGTTTTCTGACTTATGCCAAATAACTGGAGTCAGTCAAATAGACAACAAGCTAACTTCCCTTTTCTCACTCCTCTCAACTTAATATGCTTGCATTCTTCACAAGGAAATGTAACAATGTATCTGTCATTTAAAACGAATCACCTCGGGGCTCCTGGGTGGCGCAGTCGGTTGAGCGTCCGACTTCAGCCAGGTCACGATCTCACGGATCTCAGGGTCCGTGAGTTCGAGCTCCGCGTCAGGCTCTGGGCTGACGGTTCGGAGCCTGGAGCCTGTTTCCGATTCTGTGTCTCCCTCTCTCTCTGCCCCTCCCCCGTTCATGCTCTGTCTCTCTCTGTCCCAAAAATAAATAAATGTTGAAAAAAAAAATTAAAACGAATCACCTCATGGTTTTAAAAAATAGTATAAGCAAAATGTGGAATACATTTCAAGATGATACAGGGTAATATATCCATCTCAACTTTGTATTTTCCTAAGATAACTTTTGGCTTTCAGGTATTAGGTATAATGGAGAGATGGTAAACAGAATAGTCAACTTTGTTGCCATCATGAAGATTCATTTGAGTGGATAGAGATGAACAAAAAACAAGTGATCAAAGAGTGAACAAGATAATTTCCAACTGGATCACAGCCTATAAAAGAAATACAAATTGTAAGGTGGTAATATTTAACTAAGGCATGGGGAGTTGCTACCTAAAAGGAAGGTTAAAAGGTAGTCAAAGTTTGGCCTGATAGAACAGACGGGAGACTATCACAGCTGAGGCAAATATGAAAAAGGGAGAATTATACCACATGGTGATGAAGAGGTAGGAACTAGGCAAACGGAATCTTGTAGTATAGCATAAGCAAAACTTTAAAAGCCTGTGTGGAGGGAAAAGCTATAATCTGGCTTATGATTTATGATTACTCTGTAGAGAAATAATTTTAGATGACTGATATTGACAGGGGGAGACAAGAGACTATTGCAGATATCAGAAAAGAGATGACAGGGGCAGGAGCTTGGGAAGTAGTCAAAAGGGAATCAGTGGTCAAAAGTTGAGATGTGTTTAGGGGTGCCTGGGTGGCTCCAGTTGGTTAAGCAGCCGACTTCAACTCTGGTCATGATCTCACAGTTTGTGGGTTCAAGCTCCGCATCAGGCTCTGTGCTGATAGCTCAGAGCCTGGAGCACTTTGGATTGTGTGTCTCCTTCCCTCTCTGCCTTCTCCCCTGCTTGCACTCTTTCTCTGTCTCTTAAAATTAAATACATGTTTAAAAAAAAGTTGAGATATGTTCAAGATGGTATTGATAGGATAAACTGGAGGATGAGGTATGCAGGAGCCAAGGTACTGGTTTGAGCTCTAGGGTATACAATATTGCCATTCATTGAGAAGGAGATCACTGTGGAAGGAATGGTTTTTGATTGATTTTTAAGGATGGACAATAAATAGCAGTTTATTATGACTACTTAGCATGCAGATAAAGATATGTATTGTACATTTAAACACACTAGGCAGGATGAGGGCAATGCCAAAAATACACATTTTCAAAAATTATAAATATGAATTCTACCATAAAACTAGTTGAAATTACCCTGGGAGAAAGCTTGCATTAAGAAGAGGGAAACAAGAATTAAAAACTTGAGATTTTAAAATTTCATTTCAAAATAACCTCAAACTTACAAAAAGTTGCAAATAAAGTACATCAATAGTCACAAATCCTTCATCCTGTCTCTGAAATTGTTCACATCTTACAGCCACAATACCATTAGCAAAGCCAGGCAATTAACATTGTACAATACTGTTCATTTATTTTTTATTGACTCAATCATTTATTTATATCAGTATAGACTCATGGATATTTGACTCAATAAAAAATGGAGAAAAGACTCTTGTTTTTGGCTCAGGTCATGACCTCACCATTTGTGAGTGTGATCCCCTGGGTAGTGCTCTGTGCTGACAGTGCAGAGCCTGCTTGGGATTTTCTCTCCCTCTCTCTCTCTGCCCCTTCTCCTCCAAAATAAATAAACTTTTTTTTTTTTTTTTAAAGAGCAGTATAAACAAACTGGATGTAGTAGATAAGAAGATTAAGTTTAAGATTTGGTAAAAAGCCTCTTGAAAGTCTAGCATGGCTAGGATGTAATATGCAAAAAGAAAACAAGAATTGAAGAGGTAAATATGCATCTGATCATTAAGAGCTTTTTTAGTAAACATATAACTAATAACTTATTTTTAAAGTATGCACTTGGAAAAATACATGAAATTAGCAATGAAATGTCATGTGGGCATACACCATGAAGGCAAATATATAACATTAGAGCAGTTGTGATTTATTAGATTTTTCTTTTCTTCTAAGGCATGCTGAAGGGCAAAAGGAGTTTTATTTTAGAAAAGGTGTTCTGACTTCTTTGCATTTCATTACTATGAAAAACTAACATTCTCCAAGAAGAATATAATTTAAAAACTTCCATTTCATATTCAAGAAAATTTGACTAATTATTTTTATGGAAGTGACATGGAGAATGAAATAAAAGGTGAATTCCAAAAGTAGTGGAAAAAATAAATTGAAGATGATTCAATATAAATACCTGCTCTGCTTTGACCAGTAACAGTAATTGGGGTTCAAATCACAATGAAACTAAGGAGATACAAGTACCTTTACCTAACACCAGTTAGAATACATATAGCAAGACATACATATAGCAATAACCTGGTCAAGTTCTCATGACTATGGGGAATACCACCCAATAATCCCACTTGAAACTTTGGAATTACCTGGATATGGGAGAGGATATTGAAAAACTTCAGCTACTTTATCTTTATATTCCTATGATTGAAGGTTAAAATAAAGAGAGAGGGGCGCCTGGGTGGCGCAGTCGGTTAAGCGTCCGACTTCAGCCAGGTCACGATCTCGCGGTTGTGAGTTCGAGCCCCGCGTCGGGCTCTGGGCTGATGGCTCAGAGCCTGGAGCCTGTTTCTGATTCTGTGTCTCCCTCTCTCTCTCTCTGCCCCTCCCCCGTTCATGCTCTGTCTCTCTCTGTCCCAAAAAAAATAAATAAACGTTAAAAAAAATTTTAAAAAAATAAATAAATAAGTAAAGAGAGAAATAGATAATAGATAATAGATAGATAGATAGATAGATGATAGATAGATAGAGACAGACAGACAAGTAAATAGATAATAATCAGGTGGTAGGCAGCCTCTAAAATGGCTCTCAATTATCTTTGCTTCCTGGCATTTATGCTCTTTTATTATCTCCTTCCCTTGCATGTGGGCTCAACACACTAACTCATTTGCAATAAATAGGTTTTTGAGGAAAATGGTAGCAAAAAAGTCTGTAATTTCTATTTCCTGCTTTTGCTCTCTCATTTAATCTGGTGGAATCTACCTTTCATGTCTAGCTGTTGAGAGAGCAAAGAGCTATTTTTTTCCAAAAAATATATATTTATTTTTTATTTTCAAAGCAAATTCTCCTTAGTGTATCTTTGAGATACAGACGTCAATGGTCAACTTGATTACATCATTGTTAGAGATCTTCAGCCTAAAGACTCAGCTAAGACTTGCCTGAATTTCTGATCCACAGAAACTGAAATATAAATAAAACTTTCATGGTTTTAGGACATTAAGTTGTGGCATAATTATTACTTGGCAATAGAAAAATAATTCACAACATAATTTTTATATAAACAGCCAGATCATTGTAACAAATACTGATGGGTGAGGAGTTTGAACATAAAAATATACTTAACTATGATCCTCCACTGATTATTCTTAGCATTGGTATTTATTCTTAGCTTTGGTAGAGTATTATTTTATTGTCTCTGGTATATTTAGCAGTTAAAGAGCATAAAAGTTATTCTGTTCACTTGATTGTATCATTTTATGAGAGATTGTAATTTTTATCTATTAAAGAATTTATTTTTAATATTATTAGGATATATAAGTAAAATACACACACACATTTAGTTTAAGTCTTCAGGAAAATCCTCACCATTTAAAATTATATTTATTTCAGTTATTTACTTTATTCACTATGATAAAAAGTATATGTATATTTTGGTTATTAAAATTATGCTTCATATATATTAACTTCTCTTCCATAAATCCCTTTTATTTTATTTCATTATAGTTTATCTTATTTTCTTCAGACATACACTTTCATTCACTAATTCTATCTTTAACTTTGTATATCATGTTTTTAACAGCTTTATTGACTTATATTTCACATACCATAAAATTCACACATTTAAACTCTACAATTCAATGTTTTTAGTAAGTTGTGCAACCATCACCATGACTTAATGCTAAAACACTTACATCAGCATAAAATTGACTTCATATCCATTAGAGTTTACTGTGTATCTCCACAACTAGCTGTAGGCAGCTAAGGTACTGATATTTCTAGATAGTTGCCAATTGTAAATATTTCATATACATGATATCATATGATACACAGCCTCTTTTATTTACATAATATTTATAGGATTGGTCCATGTTGTGTATTCTCTCTCTCTCTCTCTCTCTCTCTCTCTCTCTCTCTTTATTTTTGTCCAAATAATATTCCTTTGTAGAGATATAAAATATTTATCTTACCTATTCACCAGTTGAGAAACATGTAGGGTATTGTGCATAATGTTGTTATAAACATTTATGTGCCATGTCTTTGTGTGGACATGTTTTCATTTCTCTTGAGCATTTACCTAGGAAAGGAATTGCTGGGTCGTGTGGTTACTCTCTGTGGTTACATTTTGAGGAAGTATTTCCCTAAGTGACTGTACCATTTTACATTCCCATCAGAAATTAATTAGGATTCTAATTTTTCCACATTCACACCAACACTTGTTATTTCTACCTTTTTGATTACAGAAAAATCAAAAAGTGATATGGGTGTGAAATGGTATTTCGTGATTTTTTTCAATATTTATTTTGAGTTGGCGAGAGAGAGATTGAGCATGCGTGTTCATGAGAAGGGGAGGAGCAGAAAGAAAGGGAGAGAGAATCTCTAGGAGACTCCATGCTGTCAGTGCAGAGCCCAATACAGTGCTCAATGCCACGAGATAGTGACCTGAGCTAAAATCAAGAATTACACACTTAATCAACCACCCAAGCCCCCCCCACCATGTATTTAATGATGGTTTTGCTTTTCATTTAACTATTAACTAATAATGTTGAGCATATTTTCATGTTTATTGGATATTTATATATTCCCTTTGGATAAATGTCTATTCAAATATTTTGATTGAGTCATCTGTCTTTTTATTATTGATTTGCAAAAGTTCTTTATGGAACTGTGTCTTATGGAAATGTGTCTCTTCTTATGTATAGATTTTCACATATTTTCTCTCATTCTCTGGGTTGGTATTGTGTGTAGCACAAAAGTTTTCAATTTAATGAAACCCATTTGTTTTCTATGTTCACTTATGCTTTTGGGGTTATATGTAAGAAACAATTGCCTAACTTCTGAGCAAAGATTTACTCCCATGTTTGTACAAGAGTGGTTACTTTTATACCTCAAGTCTAAAATTCATTGTGTGTGTGTGTGTGAGTGTGTGTGTGTGTGTGTGTGTAACTTATATGTGTCTATCCTGCTGTCCCAGAATCATTTTTTGGGAAGAGTTTCTCTTCCCATTGAATTGTCTTGGCATTTTTGTCAAAACTCAATGACTGCAAATCTAAGAGCTTATTTGTATGCTCCCAATTGTATCCCATTGGTATATATGTCTATTGTGGCACCTGTCCCACACTAGACCTATGACTATAGCTTTTGCTACTTGAACTAATTAATGGTACAATAATGCCATTTTCTACATATATTAGATCATTATATATGTCTTGGCTCACCTCCCTGATTCAAGTTCCCTAATGCATGAAATCATGTGAAATTAATTTTTTATGCCTCTTGAGAACTAATGTGGTAATTTGCAAATAATAGTTATTTCATCCAACAGTTGATAATTGAGTGAATATTCTTTCTTTTAGGAATAAATGAATAGGTCTTATATTTAGAATCTAAAGTGGTAGTAGCTATTTTTGCTATAAGGATAAAGCATATTTTCATACCTACATTAAATCACTGATTTTTTTCCTGGCATATTTAATTTTATTTTCCAAGTTTTGATGTCACTATATAGAAATACAATTGATTTTTTAAAATTGTCCATGAATATCAGGCATACCCTTTTTTATTGTTCTTTGTTTTATCATGCGTTATAGGTACTGAGTTTTTGTACAAATTTAAGGTTTGTGGCAATCTTTACATTGAGCAAGTCTATTGGCACCATTTTTCCAATAGCATTTGCTCACTTCATGTCTCTGGATAACATTCTGGCAATTCTTGCAATATTCCAAAAATTTTAAATTATTGCTATTTTTGTTATGGTGATCTGTGATTAGTGATTGTAACACCTAAGAGCTCAGAAGGTGGCTAGCATTTTTTAGCAATAAAGTATTTTTAATTAAGGTATGTACATTGCTCTTTTAAATAAAATGTTATTGTAGAGTTAATAGACTACAGTATAGTGGAAACATAACTTTTAGATGCACTGGGAAATCCAAAAATTGATTTGACTCATTTTATTCTTTTTAAATTTTTTAATGTTTTTTATTTTATTTTTGAGAGAGACAGAGTACAAGTGGGGGAGGGACAGAGAGATGGAGATACAGAATCTGAAGCAGGCTCCAGTCTCTGAGCTGTCAGCACAAAGCCTGACATGGGGCTCGAACCCACAGACTGTGAGATCATTACCTGAGCCAAAGTCAGATGCTTAACCCACTGAGCCACCCAGGCACTTCTAACTCCTTTTATTGCTACTTGTCATATTGTGGCAATCCAGAGCCAAACCTTCAATATCTCCAAGGTATGCCTGTAAATAACCTTTTTAAAATTGTTAGTTTTAATAGGTATTTTGTTGAGTTCTTAGGATTTCTACAAATGTGTTTGTGAAAAAGTTTACTTCATCTTCAACATGTATGTCTTGTATTTCTTCTTATCGGCTTACTGTATTACCTGGATCTTCTTGAAAAATACTGAATAGAATCAGTGAGAACAGACACCTTTGCCACTGTCCTGCACTTTTCCCCTTGAGGATGAGTTTGGTTGTAAAGCTTTCACATGTAAACTTTTTTCAGGCTGAAGAATTTGCATTCTATTCCTTTCTTGCCAACAGTTTTTAATACGAAAACTTGTTAAATTTTTAAATGATTTTTCCCATCTTATTAATATGTTCGTATGGTTATTTTAATATGTTATATGATGAATTATTTTTATGGACTTTAATATGTGAAAATAAGATTTTTTTGGAATAAATTCACTTGGTCACAGGTATTAGTCTACTTATTGCTGAAATCAATATGACAAGATTGTATAAATGATTTTTGTTTCTATGTTAATGAGGCATACTGATTATGCCTCATTTAATTGTAATATCTTTGGTTTTGGAAGTGGGACTTGCTGGCCTCATAACATGGGTATGGAAACCCTCCTTTCTCTTCTATATATAAAAAAATTTATGTAGCATTGAAAATATATCCTCTTGGGGCGCCTGGGTGGCTCAGTCGGTTAAGCATCCGACTTCAGCCAGGTCACGATCTCGTGGTCCATGAGTTCGAGCCCCGTGTCAGGCTCTGGGCTGATGGCTCAGAGCCTGGAGCCTGTTTCCGATTCTGTGTCTCCCTCTCTCTCTGCCCCTCCCCCGTTCATGCTCTGTCTCTCTCTGTCCCAAAAATAAATAAACGTTGAAAAAAAAATTAAAAAAAAAAAAAAAAAGAAAATATATCCTCTTTAAATATTTGACAGAATTCAACAGTGAAGATATCTACACCTATCATATTATTTTGGGAATGTTTTAAACTTTCAAATTTAATTTTTTAGTATATGCAGAATTCAAATTTCCTGGCAACTGAATTCAGCTGGTGGCTTGACTGAGGTTGACTTCTCTATTGTAATCTCGCTCACGAACTTGTGGCTATAGTTGGGATGTTTGAAATGGCTGAATTCTCTCTTTTGTAATGTCTCATCTTGCAATGTCTCATCTTGGGCTTCTTCACAGCATGATGTTCTTCTGGTTTCAATAGGATGACAGCAAAAGCTTTAGGTTTGTTTGATGTTTACAATCAAAAGTAACAGGATCTTACATGTGTGCATTCAATTAGGGAAAGTCATGTCACAAGAAAATCATGTCACAAGAAAATCATGTCCTAAACACATTTAAGGAGTGGAAAAATAGACTCCACCCTTTGATGGGAGTTCTGCAAAGGGTGTGTCCATATTATTTACTTAAGTTTATTTATTTTTTAATTTTTTTAATGGTTATTTATTTTTGAGACAATGCGAGAGGGGAGAGGGAAGATGGCGGCGTAGGAGGACGCAGGGCTCACCGCGCGTCCTGTGATCACTTAGATTCCACCTACACCTGCCTAAATAACCCAGAAAACCGCCAGAGGATTAGCAGAATGGAGTCGCTGGAGCCAAGCCCAGACGAGAGGCCCACAGAAGAGGGTAGGAAGGGCGGCGAGGCGGTGCGCGCTCCACGGACTGGCGGGAGGGAGCCGGGGCGGAGGGGCGGCTCGCCGGCCAAGCAGAGCCCCCGAGTCTGGCTTGCAAAAAGCAGAGGGGCCTGACGGACTGTGTTCCGACAGCAAGCGCGACTTAGCGGCTGGGAGGTCATAAGTTAACAGCTCTGCTCAGAAAGCGGGAAGGCTGGAGGACAAAGGGAAGGAGAGCTGCCGAGCCCCTGGACGACAGAGCTCAGTTTGGTGGGGACCAAAGGCGCTCGCCAGCGCCATCTCCCCCGCCCATCCCCCAGCCCAAATCCCAAAGAGAACCAGTTCCTGCCAGGGAACTTGCTCCCTCCGCGCAAACACCCAACTCTGCGCTTCTGTGGAGCCAAACCTCCGGCAGCGGATCTGACTCCCTCCTGCTGCTACAGGGCCCCTCCTGAAGTGGATCACCTAAGGAGAAGCAAGCTAAGCCTGCCCCTCCTGCCCCCGTGCACCTTGCCTACCCACCCCAGCTAAGACGCCAGATCCCCAGCATCACAAGCCTGGCAGTGTGCAAGTAGCCCAGACAGGCCACCCCACCCCACAGTGAATCCCGCCCCTAGGAGAGGGGAAGAGAAGGCACACACCAGTCTGACTGTGGCCCCAGCGGTGGGCTGGGGGCAGACATCAGGTCTGACTGCGGCTCCGCCCACCAACTCCAGTTATACACCACAGCACAGGGGAAGTGCCCTGCAGGTCCTCACCACGCCAGGGACTATCCAAAATGACCAAGCGGAAGAATTCCCCTCGGAAGAATCTCCAGGAAATAACAACAGCTAATGAGCTGATCAAAAAGGATTTAAATAATATAACAGAAAGTGAATTTAGAATAATAGTCATAAAATTAATCGCTGGGCTTGAAAACAGTATAGCTGACAGCAGAGAATCTCTTGCTACAGAGATCAAGGGACTAAGGAACAGTCACGAGGAGCTGAAAAGCGCTTTAAACGAAATGCATAACAAAATGGAAACCACCACAGCTCGGATTGAAGAGGCAGAGGAGAGAATAGGTGAACTAGAAGATAAAGTTATGGAAAAAGAGGAAGCTGAGAAAAAGAGAGATAAAAAAAATCCAGGAGTATGAGGGGAAAATTAGAGAACTAAGTGATACCCTAAAAAGAACTAATATATGCATAATTGGTATCCCAGAGGAGGAAGAGAGAGGGAAAGGTGCTGAAGGGGTACTTGAAGAAATAATAGCTGAGAACTTCCCTGAAGTGGGGAAGGAAAAAGGCATTGAAATCCAAGAGGCACAGAGAACTCCCTTCAGATGTAACTTGAATCGATCTTCTGCACGACATATCATAGTGAAACTGGCAAAATACAAGGATAAAGAGAAAATTCTGAAAGCAGCAAGGGGTAAACGTGCCCTCACATATAAAGGGAGACCTATAAGACTCGTGACTGATCTCTCTTTTGAAACTTGGCAGGCCAGAAAGAATTGGCACGAGATTTTCAGTGTGCTAGACAGAAAAAATATGCAGCCGAGAATCCTTTATCCAGCAAGTCTGTCATTTAGAATAGAAGGAGAGATAAAGGTCTTCCCAAACAAAAACTGAAGGCATTTGTCACCACTAAACCAGCCCTACAAGAGATCCTAAGGGGGACCCTGTGAGACAAAGTACCAGAGACATCACTACAAGCATAAAACATACAGACATCACAATGACTCTAATCCCATATCTTTCTATAATAACACTGAATGTAAATGGATTAAACGTGCCAACCAAAAGACATAGGGTATCAGAATGGATAAAAAAACAAGACCCATCTATTTGCTGTCTACAAGAGACTCATTTTAGACCTGAGGACACCTTTAGATTGAGAGTGAGGGGATGGAGAACTACTTATCATGCTACTGGAAGCCAAAAGAAAGCTGGAGTAGCCATACTTATATCAGACAAACTAGACTTTAAATTAAAGGCTGTAACAAGAGATGAAGAAGGACATTATATAATAGTGACAGGGTCTATCCATCAGGAAGAGCTGGCAATTATAAATGTCTATGCGCCGAATACCGGAGCTCCCAAATATAAAAAACAATTACTCATAAACATAAGCAACCTTATTGATAAGAATGTGGTAATTGCAGGGGACTTTGACAATGTGAGAGACAGAGTGCAAGCAGTAGAGGGGCAGACAGAGGGAGACACAAAATCTGAAGCGGGCTCGGGTTCTGAGCTGTCAGCCTAAAGCCCGACGCGGGGCTTGAACTCACGAACCATGAGTTCACGACCTGAGTCGAAATCAAGAGCGGGATGCTTAACTGACTGAGCCACCCAGGCGCCCTGGATGTGACCATATTTATTTTTAACACTCTGCTCTCTGATTATAATTTTGATGTATACGTAAACTAAATTCAAATCCTATGAAGATGCCCAAAAGACTCAACTAATTATAGTATATGGTTTGAGGATCTAGTCTTTTGCATTGAGCCTGAATACTGATAATGCCCCCATTATGACTCATCTTGGTGCCTCATCTTGTAAATAAAGAGATAACTTATCTTCTTCTGATTTTACCATAGTCATTTCCATTATGTGAAGAACAGGAAGTATGTGACCCCCACTGAATGACAGCTATGCTGAAATCCAGTCAGTCACATATCACCAGTTATCCAATTCTGGGAGCAGTGACTATTCTTTGATTAGGCACAATTCTGTTCTGTGAGTGTGGTTTCATAACAATTTATTTTTCTCTGCTCTTGATTCTACCTTTGGAAATGCCTTTCCTGTGCAATGAGAAATGGCACTTGTTCACACTCGAGAACTTACTAAGACTCCTTCCTATCTATAGAAAATCAGGCCCTTTTAGATAACTCTGAATCAAATCTCTTAATAAATGTGTGCCTTTCTTAGAAATTTGATTGTAGTTCACTGCAGGACTGTTAAAGCCACCTCATAATTGTTCTAAGCATAGACCATGCTGCTTTGTGTAGAGTGTCAAATCGCCGTGAGACAAACCCCTTACGATTCTTAGAATCACTTGTATCTAGCTGAGTGGGTCCCAGGCATCCTTTTAAATCTTCCTGAAACATTAACGAAAGTCTTACAATCATATCCTTAATTTGATCTTCACCTTAAGGCCATTTTAGCCTTGAATATTTTTCTAGCTTGAAAGCCTGGGCATGAGAACAGTCTTATTTTACAACAGATCACAATGCTGTCCCTCAATATATTCTCCAAATTCTGTCTGTAAACTAAACGGTGTCTTCTTTTGTTCATATCTCTCTTTCCATATCTTATCCTATGCAAAGCAATGACAAAGCCAGTAGACATTTCCAACATTCTGCCTGGAAATCGTCTTAATCAGATTCACAACTTCATTAGTATGTCCTCCATCTTTCAAGCTACCAGACGATTTGGTTCTGCCACTACAAACTATTCATTAGCACTTTCAGGCTCTAATTGCAATGTCCTGATTCCTTTTGCATCTTCTATTAAGAGTCTTCTCAACACTCTTTCAAGTTCCTGACACTAGCTGCCGGCAACAGCACATATTTTACGGTTTTGTTACTGCAGTATGCTGTATATTGAATCCCCCTTACCTTATGGCTCAAAACAGGAATGTTTTATTATTTCTTACAATTTTGTGGGTTGGGCAGGCATTTGTCTAGTGTTTCTTTTCGTTGTACCCTATAGGTGTTAATCTAGCTTGCTGGGTCTCTCTTCAATTTGGAAATGCTCAGACACTGTTATTTCAAATATTGCTTCTGATCTATCCTCTTGTGAGATTAAAATTCCTCGTATGTTAGACATTTTGACCAAGTGCTAAATGTCTCTTACAGTGTATTCTTTTTTGCCCATTCTTTTTATCTTGCATTATGTCTTCCATCTTCAATGCCTCAAATCCATAGTATGTTATGTTCTGCATGTGATAACACCTATCTGCTGAAATTGTATTTCAGATATAGTGTGTTCATGTCATCTTTCTATAGGTTCAGATTAGGGTTAAAATTCTACCTATTTACCTCTCATTCATATCTTTTTTTCCCTATTTTAACACATTAATTATAATTACTTTAAGTTTTGTTTACTAAGTCCATGATGTCTGGGAATGACTGTATCATTCACTGTTTTATCTTCAAGGCCATACATACCTTTCACATCATATTTTATTGTGTATTGGCTCTTGTAGATGGTTATTATAAGTTTTTTGATTATGTCGCATTGCTTTAAATCATGGTTTTTTTCTAGCAAGTATTTAAATATTTGCAGATCACCCTGACACTGTCAGGACCCTGTGGTGTTAATCTTTTTTAGGGTAGATGTGTTTTAGTTTTGCCTTTACTCATAGCCTTTGTTTTTAAGATATAGTTCTTGTGGTGGTTAATATGTGTCAACTTGACCAGGCCACTGGGTGACCAGATATTTGGTTAAACATTATTTCTGGGTGTACCCATGAAGGTGATTCTGGATAAGATTAACATTTGATTGAGTACACTCAATAAATCTCTTGGAGCAATGAAATTGTGTGGTTTGTGGTTTCACAAAGGAAATGAGAGAAATAATTATGCAGGTATAGGGGGATTTCTTTTTGTTGCTACCTTCTGTTTGAAAACTTGCTCTCAGATTCTAGCCATCTATGCAATTCAATGCAATTCAAAAATGATTGCGTTATTCTTCACCCAGTAAGAGAGCTAGCCTCTGCTTTTCCACTATTGTCCTGTGCCACTGTTAGATCATACATGTGAGAAAATGGTATTTCCAAGTTGAAATCGATTATTAGTTAGCTATATTAATAGCTGGATACATGAATTATTTTTATAACCTATATATTTGTCAATAATCAGATTAGAAAAAAAGTTATGATCTTTGTTTTGTAGTAAGGGATTTGGCCTCAACCAAACAAAGGTCCAGCCTTGGCTCCAGGCCCTGGGAAGTGAACTTTAGACCCTTGGATTTGCTCACTGTTAGGTGTGACTGTTATTCAGAGTGGGCCCCCTGGGTCACACCTGATAATTAATGCTCAGGAGGTAGGTAATTCATGGTGAGTTACTCAGCCATAGAATGCCTTTTCAACCACCAGAAAGGGAGAGACCTGGAGATTGACTTCAACCACATAGCAAATGAATCAATCAGTCATAAAATTCAACAGAAATTCTGGATCTCAAAGCTTAGATGAGCTTCTGTAATTGACAATACTCTATGCATATCACCACACAGTATGTCTGGAGGAAGGTAATGCTATCCATGACTTCATGGGAGAGGATGACTAGAAGCTTCTGTTTGGTCCCCTCCTAGGCTTTTCCCCATGCTTTCTTTCCTTTGACTGGTTCTAATTTGTATCCTTTCCCTGTGATGAATTTATCCAAGAGAATAATAAGTTCAGTAAATACCTTGAATACCTGAATAGCAAATTATCAAATCTGAATGTTGTTCTGGGAACCCCCTGAATTTTCTTTTGCTTTGAAAAGTTTTGAACAGATTTAGCAGTGTGGCTAATTGCCAGTAATGGGTCAAAATAATATAGTTGCATAATATTCCCAATTTGCAGGTTTTGAAATATAAATGTAGAGAAATCACCCTTCAAATTGAAGAAAAAATAGAGTTTATAAGACATACAAAAACTGAGAAATCACCAGTAGACCTACCCTTTAAGAAATGTTAAAAGAAGTTCTTCAGAGTAAAAAAATAATAATACAGGTCAGGAACTTGGACTTATACAAAAAGGAAAGAG